>NW_006774285.1:842049-843424 GCF_000442215.2 Lipotes vexillifer | reverse complement strand
GGAAAGAAAAATACTAAGAATGATGTTTCAGTGTTTGGTCTAAGCAACTTAGTGACGGGTGGTGTCATTAATTGAGACACAAATCAAGTAAGGAAGAAGCAGGTATGGGGATTGTTGTGCCATAGGGGCAGGAAGTCGGGAGTTCTTTTTTAAACATACTAGGTTTGAGATGTCTGCTAGATACTCTAGTAAATATCTCATAGGCAGTTGAGTGCTACATAAGTCTGAAGGATATGGGGTTAAAGCTGGATATAAACAGTTGGAAGTCAACAGTATCAGATGTTGTTTAAAGCCAGGGATCAAGTATGAAGGGAATTTAAATGGAGAAATTTTGGTTCTGGGCACTTAAATATTTAAAGGCCTGGTAATGAAGAGGAAGCCAGCAAAGGAAATTGAAAAGAGCATTAAGGGCAGAGAAAAACTAGAAGAAATGAAATCTCAAAAAAAATTTTAAATGCATCTCAAAACAGTGGAGTGGTTGTATTGTTGAGAGGTGTCAAAATGAAGGTCAGGTGACCCTTTTAAGAACCATTTCCATTTAGGGGTATAGCAGAAGTGAATGAGGTGAGAAAGCAGAGCATGTCTGCTCAGCTCCTTCAAGAACTGTCACAATAAATTGGGTGGTCCCTGGAGGGGTTGTGGAGTCAGGAAAGAGTTTGTTATCTGTGTGTTGTTTTCTTTCATTTTCTTAAACATATATGCTTTTCTTACCTGGGTTTTTTTGGTGGTAAATATACATAACATAAAATTTACCATTTTAACTTTGTTTGTTTGTTTGCGGTACGCGGGCCTCTCGCTGTTGTGCTCTCTGCCGTTGCGGAGCACAGGCTCCGGACGCGCAGGCTCAGCGGCCATGGCTCACGGGCCCAGCCGCTCCGCGGCGTGTGGGATCTTCCCAGACCGGGGCACGAACCCGTGTCCCCTGCATCGGCAGGCGGACTCTCAACCACTGCGCCACCAGGGAAGCTCCATTTTAACTATTTTTAACTGTACAATTCAGTGGCATTAAGTACATTCACACTGTTGTGCAACCATCATCACTATTCACCTCCAGAACTTTTTCATCATCCCAAACTGAAATTCTGTATCCTTCTAACAGTAACTGGGCATTCCCCCTTTCCCCTACCCTCTGGTAACTACTATTATACTTTCTGTTTCTATAAACTTGACTATTCTAGGTATCTCATATAAGTGGAATCACACAATATTTGTCTTTTTGTGTCTGACTTATTTCACTTTAGCATAATTTCTTCAGGGTTCATCCATATTGTATCAAGTGTCAGAAATTCATTTCTTTTTCAGGCCAAGTAATATTCCCTTGTATGTATGTATGTATATATATATATATATATATATATATATATATATATATATA
>NW_006774285.1:830951-842006 GCF_000442215.2 Lipotes vexillifer | reverse complement strand
TATACACTACATTATGTTTACCCATTCATCTGTTGATGGACATTTGGGTTGTTAACACTTTTTGGCTGTCATGAATAATGCAGCTATGAACACATGTGTGCCAATATCTGTTCAAGTCTCTGCTTTCAGTTTTTTGGGGTATATACCTAGAGTGGGATTGCTGGTTCATATGCTAATTGTGTTTAATTAAAAAAAATTTTTTTTAAATCATGGTAAATTTTACCACATTTTGTTAAACAAAATTTACCATCTTCACCTTTTTAAGTGTACCTATCAATGGCATTAAGTACATGCATGTTGTTGTGCCAGCAACACCACCATCCATCCACAGAACTTTTTTTTTATCTTGCAAAACTGAGTCTCTATACCTATTAAACGGTAGCTCTCCCTTCTTCCTCCCCCCATCTCCTGGCAGCAACCATTTTGCTTTCTGTCTGTATGAATTTGATTTCTCTGGCTACCTCATATAAGTGAAAACAACCCTTTTGTGGTTGACTTATTTCACTTAGCATAAGCTTCTCAGGGTTCATCCATGTTGTACCATTCAGTGAAAATATCTGTTCAAGAATAGATGTTTCATGAACAGACACAAGGAATATCTTGTGGGATGCTGATATTCTCTTCCTTTTATGGCTGCATAATATTCCACGGTGTGTGTATATACTCATTTGTTCACCCATTCATCTTTTGATGGATACTTGGGTTGACCATGTATATGAGGATTTATTTCTGGGCTCTCCATATGTGTGTTTATTAAAATGGGATATATTAATGCTTGATACTGATGGCAATAATACAGTAGAGATGAATAGGAAAGGGGATAATTGCCAAATACATAGGATTCTCTTAAATAAAGATGACAATATAATAGAAAAATGAGTAAAGGTTATGATTAGGTTGTTAACCTAAGTAGAAATACAAAAAGGCAGTAAATGTATGAAAAGATACTCAACCATATCTAGTTGTCAAGGAAATAAAAATTTAAAACCAAAAGAAATAATGCTTTTTGGATGGACTTTTGCAAAAAGCTTTTTTTACATATTTCTGCAGATACTTCCCCTGTTGTCACTTGTTTTTGTTTTCTGCTAAACGTGAAATTTTAAATTTTTAAATTTCAAGATCTATTAATAGTATTCATGGTTTGGGGATTTAATGTTTTTATTTGGAAGGCCTTTTCAACTCCAAGTTTATAAAAACAACACTTATTTTCTTAGTTCTATTTTTGTTTTTTAACTTTTTTACATTTAGGTCATTATTCCATATGTAATTTGTTTTCTCCATGATGGTGTGTGAGGTAATAAGTTCAGTGATCCACCCCACTGCCTGACCCACCCACGCAAACGAAACATGTTTTTTGAAGAATCTGCTCTGTTCAACAATATGGAACTCATCCTTTATATTATAGACCAAACTGCCATATTTACATAGTTCTGTTTTTAAATTCATTCATAGAGGTTGAACCAGGTGAAATTGCCAATATGAGACTTTTTGTTTGTTTGTTTGTTTCTGGCCACACCACTCGGCTTGCAGGATTTTAGTTCCCCGACCAGGGATCGAACCTGTGCCCTCTGCAGTGGAAGCACAGAGTCCTAACCACTGGACTGCCAGGGAATTCCCAAGAAACCATTTTCTTTCCTTCTTTCTTTCTTTCTTTCTTTCTTTTTAATATTTATTTATTTATTTGTGGTTGCATCGGGTCTTAGTTGTGTTGTGTGGGATCTTTCGTTGCGGCACACGGGCTCTTTGTTGTGGCATGCGGGCTTCTCTCTAGTTGTGGCACACGGGCTCCAGAGTGCACAGACTCTGTAGTTGCACATGCAGGCTGTTGCCCCTCAGCACGTGGGATCCTAGTTCCCCGACCGGGTATCGAACCCACGTCCCCTGCATTGGAAGGCGGATTCTTAACCACTGGACCACCAGGGAAGTCCCATGAAACTTTTTTTTAACATATAAAAACAGAAATTTGATATTGTTCAGCCAGATATTTGTTGTGTTGTCTACCAGACCCACACTTTTTTAACCATTGTAGTTTTATAGTTTGTAATACTGTGATATGTTTGCCTTCTTTTTTTTAATTTTAATTTTCAAAAAATTTTATTGGGGTAATTTACAATATTGTGTTAGTTTCTGCTGTACAGCAAAGTGAATCTGTTATACAAATACATATAATCCACTCTTTTTTAGATTTTTTTCCCATAGAGGCCATTACAGTATTGAGTAGAGTTCCTTGTACTATACAGTAGGTACTTGTTAGTTATTTATTTTATATGTAGTAGTGTGTATGTCTCAATCCCAGTCTTCCAATTTATCCAGCCCCACCCCCCAGTAACCATAAGTTTATTTTCTGCATCTGTAACTCTATTTCGGTTTTATAGATAAGTACATTTGTAGCCTATTTTTTAGATTCCACATATAAGCGACATCATATGATATTTTTCTTTCTCTGTCTGACTTATTTCACTCAGCATGAGAATCTCTAGGTCCATCCATGTTGCTGCAAATGACATTATTTTGTTCTTTTTTATGGCTGAGTAATATTTGACTGTATATATGTACCACATCTTCTTCATCCATTCCTCTGTTGATGGACATTTAGGTTGCTTCCATGTCGTAGCTATTGTAGCCTTCATTTTATTTTTGTTTTCAAAACTTCTTTGATGGCCCTTACATGTTTACTCTTCCAGAAATTAATTTTGACTGGAATTGTGTTACATTTAATGCATTAATTAACATTTAATTTGAGGAATTGACATCTTTTCAGTACTAAAACATTCAAATTTAGGAATGTGGTGTTTCCATTTATTCAAGTCATCTGTTATGGACATATACTTCTTCAGAGTTTTAGTTTTCTTCATATAAGCTCTGCATGTGTCTTGTTATTAATTTCTAGGTATATTATAATTTAGGTTGCTGTTGTGATGGGATCTCTTTCCCCCCCCATAATATTTTCTAATTATTAGTTACTGACATACAGGAAGACTACTGGTTTTAATATGTATTCAACCCACTTAGTGAACTTTTTAAATTAGTCAATTATATTGAATTTTCTATGTAGACAATCATATCATCAGGAAATAGTCATCATTTATCCACTCCTTTCCTGCCTATTTACTTTTCATATTGCATTGTCTAGGCTGGGACCTCAGAACAATGTTAACTAATAGCAGTAATAGAATTTTTGTAATGTTTTCAACTCTATTTGGGAATTCCTTTAGTTCTTAATCTCATTAAGTTCGAATTTTGCTATATGTCTCAAAAGGTAGTTTTTATCAAGTTGAAAAATATATCCTTCTATTCCTAACAACAATAATGGTTAACATTTACTATAATGGTTAACATTTACTAAGTGTTTATTATGTACCAGGTATCATTCTAACTATTCTGAGTCACATGTATTAACTCACTTAATCCCAACAACAACTCGATGAGGCAAGTTATTTTTATCCCCAATTTACAGATAAAGAAACTGAGGCACGGGGCATTAAAGGGTCCTAGAGTTTCACAGTGGTAATTGCAGAGCTAAGAACTTGAACCTTAAAGCCTGTGGCTTTCACCATTACACCAAACTACCTCTTTTCTTACGGTGAATGAAAAAATGTTGAGTGCCATATCAGTAAACAAAGGATGTTGCAGCTGCCTGAGGAAATTCAGAACGGGACAGAGTCCTGAGGGAATTCAGGATGAGAAAGAAAGGAATGATTTCAATTAGCCCAGACTCCCATAGGTAGAAAAGTGCTAATTCATTAACTTGAGATATCTGTGGGATTTTTTGTTTTTTTTGATATTTTGTAACTGACTGTAATCTTTTGATGTGCCAACTACCTGGTCTTTGTTGAAAAAACCCATATATATCCTGGCTCCTCCGTTGCCTCTTTGGGACAGTCCCTCAGAACTATTCTGAGAGGCTGCCTCCCGGGCTTGAAGTCCTCAGAAACTCTGCCAAATAAAACATAATTCTCAACTTCTAGGGTGTGCATTTTTTTCAGTCAACACTACTTACTAAGAGTTTTTTTAAGTCAAGAAGTTGTGTAGAATTATATCAAATGCTTTTTTATTGTCAGTCAAAACAATCATATTATTTTGCCCTGTTACTTTGTGAATACAGAGAATTATATTATTTATCTAATACTGACCATTCTTGAAATTCTAGAATGAGTCTTTCTACTTGGTTTTGGTTTGTAGTTTTTTAATATACCATTGACCCTTGAACAACATGGGTTTGAACTGTGTGGGTCCTCCTATCCACAGATTTTTTTTCAATAAATCCGCAGTTGGCTGAGTCTTTGGATGCTGAACCACTGATAAGGAGGGCTGACTCTAAAGTTATACCTGGATTTTTGACTGCGCGGAGGGTTGGCGTCTCTAATCCCCTATTCTTCAAGGGTTAACTGTACTGGCTGTTTTTAGTTTGCTAATACTTAGGATTCTTTTTTTTTTTTTTTTTTTTTTTTGGCTGCGTGGCATACGGGATTTTAGTTCCCCCTACCAGGGATCGAACCTGCACCCCCTGCAGTGGAAGTGTGGAGTCTTAACCACTGGACTGCCAGGGAAGTCCCAGCTAATACTTAGGATTCTTGACTATGTAGTCAATAAGTAAAATTGAGCTATAGTTTCATTATACTATCCTTAACACATCTGAGTTCCAAATTTATGCCAATCTCATAGAATAAATTCAGAAGCTTTTGTCCTTTTCTATGCTGTAAAATTATTTTAACATGTTATCTGCTTGTTAAAAGTGTAATGAAACTCATCCATAAAACTATCTAGTGGTTCTTTCAGGGATAAAACTTTAACAGCCTTTTTCATTTCTGTGTGTTTATTGGTCTCATATTTCTGCTGCTTCTTAAATCAGTTTTCATAATTAATTTTCCTAGAAAATTAATTTTATTAGATAAATGTATTGGTATAAAGTCATTTGTTCCCTTAAATTTTAGAAACTTCCTCTACATATGGGATATTAACTTTTTCAGTTATATCATTGCTTATTTGTGTTTTGTTTTTTCCCTTGATTTGACTTGCTAGAGGCTTGTCCATTTTATTCATGTCTTCAAAGACCTAGTTCTTAGATTTATTTCATCTACTGTCTTCTTTTTATTATGTTAATTTCTGCCTTTGTTTCTGTTAATACATCTCTTCTTCATTTTTTTCCCTTAACCAATAGTTTATGTATACTTTGCAGTGGAGAAATTGGTCATAATTTTTCTCACAGCACCTTTTTCCCCCAAATGTACAATTCAGCAGTTTTTAGTATATTTACGAAATTGTGTGACAGTCACCATTATCTAAGTCTAGGACATTTTCATCCCTCCTCTTGTTACCAAACTTAGGTTCGGCTGCTTGCTGCTCCAAAGCCAATAATTTGAGAGGCAAGTGTCAGTAGAAAGGAAAGGTGCTTTAGTCAGAAAAGCCGGCAGTCTGGGGGGACGGTAGACTTGTGTCCAGAGGCCAACTGTGAAGATCATGCTTAGCCGTGACAGTTTTTAAGGGGAAAAATGGGGTGTGGGAGTGGGGGGGAACCTCAGTGAATCATCGAGGCAGGAGGTTGGGTTCTGCATCATTCTCCAGTCTGTGTGCACATTGGCTGACTCTCCCTTCAGATGTTATCTTGCCCAAGTGATCCCAAGCAGGATTGCTTTAGGGGGGCTGTTGGGAGTAGAAAGCTAGTCATTTTTTTAAACTGCTAAATTCTTCATTCTTACTTCTTTTTTTCTAGGAAAAGAATCAACAAGGCATGGTGTGCATTCAGGAGAGCAAAAGTCAAGAGTTGGGTTAAATTGCCTAATGATCTCATTCCTATAATTAGGTTCTTTTAAGGTTAGAGGGGAACAGAAATGGGCAAACAGGAAAGGGACAAAAAGAGCTGCTTTCACTCTTGCCGTAAACTCCATACCCATGAGCTGTTATTCCCCATCTTCCCTTTTCCCCTATCCCCCTGGTAACTGCTAATCTATTTTGTCTATGTGGATTTGCTTCTGGACTTTTCATATAAATGCAATCACACAATATGAAGCCTTTTGTATCTGGCTTCTCTGGCTTAGCATAATGTGTTCAAGGGCCATCTGTAATGTAGCATGTGTTATTTCATTCCTTTTTATGGCTGAATGATACTTCATTGTATGTGGGCACCACTTTTTGTTTGAGCTACTCATCAGTTGATGAGGACTTGGATTTTTTTCCCCACTTTTTAGCTATTATGAATAACGATGCTATGAACATTCATGTACAGATTTTTGTGGGGACATATGTTTTTATTTAAGTATATGCTTAGGAGTGGAATTGCTGGATTGTATGAGAACTATGTTTAACTTTTTGAGGCACAGCCATACTGTTTCCAAAGCAGCTGCACCATTTTACATTCTTCAACAGTATATAGGGTTCCAATTTCTCCATATCCTTATCAACACTTGTTATTCTCCGTCTTTTCTTTTTCTTTGCCCATTGAATTATCTTGGTCTCCTTGTCAAAAATTAATTGACCATAAATGTAAGAGTTTATTTGTGGACTCTCAGTTCTGTCCCATTGGTCTATACTGCTGTCTTTACACCAGTACCACAATCTTGATACTGTAGTTTTATGGCAAGTTGTGAAATCATAAGTGTGAGTCTTCCATACAAGAGTGTTTTGGGGTATTCTGGATCTTTTGCATTTTTCTATGAATTTTAGGATCAGCTTGTCAATTTCTGCAAAGAAAAAAAAGACAGTTGGAATTTTTATAGGGATTATGTTGAATCTGTATTGTAGATCAAGTTTGGGAGTATTGCCATGTTAACAATATTAAGTCTTCCAGTTAATGAACACAGAATATTTTTCCTTTTTTCTTTATTTTCTTTCAAAAATATACAAGTCTTAACATTTCTTTGTTAAATTTTTCCCTAAGTATTTTATTCTATTTGATGCTATTGAAAATGGAATTGTTTTCTTAATTTCATTCTCGGCTTGTTCTTTGCTGATGTATAAAAAGTCAGTTGATTGTTGATCTTATATCCCACTACCTTGTTGAACCTGTTTATTACCTTTTTTTTTTTTTTTTTTTTTTTTTTGCGGTACGCGGGCCTCTCACTGCTGTGGCCTCTCCCGTTGTGGAGCACAGGCTCCGGACACGCAGGCTCAGCGGCCATGGCTCATGGGCGCAGCCGCTCCACAGCATGTGGCATCCTCCCGGACCGGGGCACGAACCTGTGTCCCCTGCATCGGCAGGCGGACTCTCAACCACTGCACCACCAGAGAAGCCCTATTACCTTTTAATGCATCTCTTCTGCTTTCTTTTTATTTCTTTTTATCATTTTTCCATCTCCTTGAGTTTATGCATGTTAGGCCATTTAGTTTCCGTTTTTTCTAATTCTTTTTTTTTTTAAGAAGCTACTCTTTATTTTAGACAACTTCATAGAATTATTTTCACACGTCCCCACTTCTTACCTTTCATCCTCTTAGTTGAAAAGCCTTGAGAGAGGTGAAAGAAAAATCACAGAGGGTAAACTTTGCAGCAGTAACAAAGTGCTTCCCCCAAGTACAGCTAACCGTTTCCGCAAACTGGCATTCTTCAGAACAGTCTTCCAAAAAGTGTTGCTAGGTTTTCATGGGATAAAGGAGTGGGGGCTAAGACGTCCATGCTCAAATAGTGTGGGAAGCCGTAGATTAAGGTTGGTGTTCTGTACTGTAACAGGAATTCTCAGAGTCCTTAATATTCTAAGATGGGTTGATCTTCAAGAGGAGAAAAGGGATATGGAATACTCCCTAAGCTTTTTGAGCAAACAATCTTTTTTTCACAGAACACAGCAGAAGCAGTTTGAAGTGTGCAGTAATCTCAGGTTTTTGAGCCAGAAGTTAGAAAGCCTGATCTCTTCACATTTTTCCTCCCATTCTTTGCTAATGCCGGCAATAGAGTGACTCTAGAATCCAGACCACTAGTCATGTTTAGAAAGGACAGGTTCATCAAGGATGGAATGGAATGGAAAGAACCAACTACCTCCTCCTTTTTCATTTTACATTTTTCTTCAAACCTCCCCCTCCCCATCTAAGTTAAGCAATACATACACTTCCTCCCTTAAGCAATCCTTGGCTGCTATTTCCCTGCTTTTGTGACAGAGAAACTAATTCATCACTCACTACCTGAGGAGACAAAAAAAGTGCTACCAAGGCAAGGTGGTGGGCTGCCGGAATTTGTCTAATAATAGCTAAAACACCACAAAAAGCAGCACACTCAAAGAGAGGAGGACAGCCTCAAGAAATAATGTGGATACATCATCCAAGCAATACTTTCCAAGCACTGGTCAAATCTCCACCAGCACAGCTGAGAAAGCATTTATGTGAATACCTCAGGCCTGGGTACTGGCCTCTTGGTTTGAGATGTGGCTAGATTTTCCTGAGAAAGGCATCTGCCTTAGACTCTATCTCATTGGTTTACTTTGTTCAGTCTCTTCCGGGCCTGGGCACAGTTCTGCCACTGACCTGCAGCAAACTCCTGATTCGTAAAACAGTCTGACCACATCAAAGGGTTGTAAAACAATCTCCATGGTTATTTAGCTAATTAAACTTGCATTCAACATCATATGCTGATAGGATGAGGCAAAGGATAAGATTCCAATCTTGGATCTTTCCAAGCAGGGCATGTTAGATGGTGACAAGAGAAGGATTAGTTGCTAGCTGGATCTGAGCTCAGGCTTGGCCATGGAGGGAACTGGTTTGGAAGTGTGAGGGGTTCCCTGAGCTCTGGTGCAAACTACAAGGGTTTCACTCAAGGAAGGGTATGATGTGGGCATAAAACCATGCTTCAGACAGTTGAAGATGGTCCCCTTCGAGAGCCAGGAACACCAGCTGTCCTGCGTTGTCCATTGCCTTTAGCCCCAGGTGGTCCTGTGTGTACAGGGTGCTCTCCTGTAAGGGAATGGTTTCCTTGGCTTGGCCACTTCTGTAAAATCCAAACCACTCAGAATCCACGGGGTCCACAATGGAATCATTGAGGAATTTCACCACCACAAACTGACTGCCTAGGTAATAAGTTTTGTGCTATTTTATCATAATCAGAAATATTTTAAAATGTCTTTACAGCCACAAATAAGAAGAGTAATTCACCCAAGCCAGCTCGGTCCAGTATAGCAGGTAGTCTGTCACTTCGAAGAGCAGTAGACTCTGGGGAAAATAGCCGTTCAAAGGGAGACTGTCAAACTCTGTCTGAAGGTAAGTTTGGAGAGTTTAGAATGTGATTTTGGTGGGTAGATGTCTGTTACTCGAAATTGATCTGATGTTATAGCTTTAGACCTCTAAAGACACCAAAAATGCTGAAACTCAATTTGAAAGTTCCTTGATCACACAGAACAGACCCATCAGTAAGAAAGTGCAGCCATTAGACCCCATATTCTGGAGCCCTGAATTTTAAATAGCTGGCATCAAAAAGACTAGGTCATATTTTAAAATTGTTTTTGAGTTTTCCTGCAGTTTAAAATTATATGTATAGTGAGATCTCCTAACGTGGAAACTAGAGAGAGAACTTTCTGTTTGTTTGCCTTCTTTCTGAATATCCCCTTCATTTTTTGTAGGCTCCCCAGGAAGCTCTCAGTCTGGGAGCAGGCACAGTTCTCCCCGAGCCTTGACACATGGCAGTATCAGTGACATTCTGCCAAAATCTGAAGACCGGCAGTGTCAAGCTTTGGATTCAGATGCTGTTGTGGTTGCAGTTTTCAGTGGCTTACCTACTATTGAAAAAAGGAGAAAAATGGTCACCTTGGGGTAAATTAAGTTCTTTTGTTTATGTAATGGAATAATAGCTAATAGTTTTGTTTGGCACTTTAAGTCTACAACGTAATGAACATAATAAATTTCTAGTTTGTTAATTTTTTTAGCAGACAGTTTATTTGTTGTATTAAAATGTAACTTTTCAAGCATCAGAGACCTTACCTTTTTCTTTCTTAACAGAACGAGATAGTACCAGAAGTTCAGTTTGAATACATTAGAGCTCATTTTCACTGAAGTTAGGATAATAATGTTATATAACCTTGGGTGACCTCTGCCTTGTGATATTTTTGGGTCAACTTTTTTTTCCATCTGTCCCATATTTTTCAAAGACATTTGTGCTATGCTATATTATGTCCCATAGGTCTTTTACATGAATTTTGTATACAAGAAAGCACTTCTGGCGATTTTAAAACTGCTTTTCTGCTTTCATCTCACCTTTTTTTTCCCTTTTATGAAAGTGTCCTCAAAACACATAGTTGGAATTTCCCAAAAGGATATATATATATATGGTCATCCGTACCTTTCTCTCTCCCAGGAAACATAAACTCAAATCCCAGTCATGTCACCCAGTCAACATTGTCAATTAAACTTCCATCCATTTAAAAGAGAGTGATTATGGAATGTATTGTCTGTGAATGTGCTAGATGAGCCATTAATATCCATCTGCTGATCTATTACATGGATATTAAATACATTTCTAATTTTAAACAATGGAATAATTCTACCTTGGAGGCTTTGAAAAGAACTTTGAATTAAATTTAGAGAAAGATTAATATCCCTTATAAGTTTACTTAAATTGTATAGAGTTTTAAGATCTGGATAATTACCAAATCTAATAGAACAGTTGGTGGCTGTTTTCTGTTTTAGCTCAAGTTTAAGCAGTGGAAGGGTGTTACAATCATTGGAGATTGTCTTGTCCTCCCCATTTCCTAGCCTGATTTTATACATGTTCCTTTCAAGATGAAGCTGCATCTAGTTTTTATATTTTGTTATGGAGATTTATATCTGCCTTTAGTCATAAAGATTAAATGTGTACTAATGTGCACTTTTTTCTAGATTGTAAAATCCTGTATAAATGTGTAAAGCTCATAGCTATAACCCTCATTTTACAGTTAATTATACTGCCAACCTGGGTCATGTGGTGTTTTCCAGCTTGTGTTTTTTTTCCTTGCCTGATTTAAGGTAGTGTAAGCAAAAATTTTAAATGCTAGTAATAAATGGATCAAAAATGGAAGTTAAAAAAAGGAATATTAAGTTAAAATTTCCCCATCTTTGTCTCCCATCTGCTTTGTTTTCCAACCTTCTGCCCACACACATTCCTGC
>NW_006774285.1:824625-830802 GCF_000442215.2 Lipotes vexillifer | reverse complement strand
TCCTGCTGTTTTTAATTTTTTGCATATGCTGTCTTCTCAGCTTTCATGCATATTTAAGCAATATTTAAGTGACCATATAGCTTTTTTAATACAAAAGGTGCACCTTGTTTTCTCACTCAGCATACCTCAAAAGTCTTTCCATATTGGTGAGAACATGTTATTAAGGACTTCTATTTATATTTATTTTTAAATTGGAATTCTTATTGAGATAATTGTAGATTCACATGCAATTAATTATAAGAACGAATAGAGAGAACCTGTGTACCTTATCCAGTTTCCCCTAATTATAACATTTTGCAAAACGCTGATATATTATCACAACCAGGATATTGACATTGATGCAATCTACCACTTTATAACCTTTCATTGTGAGTCTTCTAGTGAATCTTTTAAAAGTAAAACTTGAAATTTAGTATTAAACACCAGTGCCCTATACCCTACTTAGTTTGCTCAGTTTCTGGACAGGAAAAAAATCTAGATTATTATATCAGTGACTAGTTATACAAGAATATCAGGTTATTTTCTCCCTCTTTGAGGACTAGTGTTAAAGGAGGTCATCTGGAAGGAATGCAAATGACTGATTTGGAAAATAATTCTGAAACTGGGGAATTACAACCTATACTACCTGAAGGAGCTTCAGTTGCCCCAGAGGAAGGTAAGGAATGATAAAGTCATAGTTGGCGGGAGGCGAAATAATCTTTTTTTGGTGGTGGTTGGGAGTGGCTGGTTTAGTAAAACAGTTACTGAGATGTTATCTACTATCTGACATGCTTGATCTGAAAACAGCATTTGTTGTGCCTCTGAGTTTGATTTACTAGGACACTAATGGAACACAATGGAAGGCAAAATGGATAATCGACTACATAAAAGGACATCTTACTAGAACAGGCATTTACGGGGGGAAGCCTGCAGATACTTCGTTTGCTCACTCATTAAATGTGTTATGCTACCTACATGATAGGCATTGAAGTTTTGCTAGATATGAAAAGGTTAAATTGGATATGTTCAGTGTCTTACGGGAAAAACATGCCCCCAGACAACTGATTAGAATATTAAATGTTAAGTACCTCGTCTTTTAAAGTCAGTCTTGATTAATGTTTATAGATTACTTTGCTCTTTTAGAAGGATTCCAAACTTTAACCATTTAAAAAATCCTTTATGGTAACCAGCTTCTACTCTGCCAGTTCATTCTCAGTTACGTTTCTAGTATTTGTCTACATGTTCTTCCAGGTCCATTATTCTTTATCTGAAAGCGTAGAAGACTTTTTTGTAATTTTGAATTAACAGAAGGTGCTTGAAACAAGGCTATGTGTGTTGCCCTTGCTTGTCCTTTATATGTCAGCAGAAAAGCATGTCAACTTTATTAATGATATTTGGCACTGGGATTTTTCATTTCTTAGTGAAACTCTGCCACCTACCACCTCTGCACTTATTTGAATTTCAACGATTGATGAATTGTAGCTCAAAGCATATATAAAAGGTGCCAGCATCTACCTCTGACTGCTCTGTGAGTGTGTGGGGGTGGTGGCATTTTCAGGTTTTTCAGTTAAAGAACACTAAACATTTTGGTCTTCCATCTTAGTTGGTGCTTCTGTGGTGGGCAGCACTATTTCAGTAGAAATTAAATGGAAAGGATTTTCAAAGTGAAGTGTTGATTGTTAAAACAACAGGAAAAATATATTATGATTGATCTTTATAGAAAGGACCTATAAGGATTAGCTAGCAGGGCTTAGCTAGTTTCCATGTATTTTTATATACTGATTATAGATTGTAGTGGCTTAAATTGTTTTAGCATGTGCTGAAATTATAGGCTCCTTCTATTTATGCACCATTTGTGAAATGCTTCTAATTTGTCTGGCATTGTTTTGATGCTGGTGATAAAGTAATTCCTGAACCTACTGTTTAGTTCAGGGTTTCTCTACCTTGGTGCCATTGACATTTTGGGCCAGGTGATTCTTTGTATTAGGGGCCTGCCCTGTGCATTGTAGAATGTTTAGCAGCATTCTTGGCTTTTAACCACTAGGTGCCAGTAGTACCTCCTCTGAATTACAGTAACCAAAAATGTCTCAAGACATTGCCAAATGTCCCCTGGGAGGCAAAATCATCCCCAGTTGAGAACCACTGGTTGAGTTGAAAACTCAAACCAGGGGTGACAACTCCTTAAGAATCACTTGCCAGAGTGGGTCATAGTTACAAATGGGAGCAAGTTGTTCTCAAGTATGCTGGGTATGTGTTGGTGGTGGTGGGAAGGGAGCAGGGAGAGCAATTGAAAACCAAAAAACAGGTGTTAGAGACCAGTTAATAGCCAATTATAATATGGAATGATGAGTGCTGTGATGGGGTATATAGGGAGCTCAACTAACAGGTATGTAATAATAAAAATAATAGATAGTATTTGCAAGCCCTCATTAGGTATTAAGACTGCTAAAGACTTTACCAGTATTATGTTTTCTCAGTACAGACCTACATGGTTACTTTATTATATTGATTTTACAGGTGAGTAGGCGGGGGCCTAGAGATGTAACTTACCTTACTCAAAGTCACAGAGCCAATGCTCTTAACTATCACCTCTCTACCAACCTAGTCCACACTTGGAAAGATCATCCTCAGGGATGAGTATGAGTTAGTATGAGTTGTGAAGACTGGTGAAAGATGAGGCCAGAGGGGAGGCAGAGGTCAGATCATCAGGAATTATACTGTATGTCTAGCTAGAATTTGGACTTTGTCCTTTGAATGGAATATAAGCAAGGAGTGAAATAATAAAATTATGTTTTAAAATTCCTACTCTAGCTGAGTTGGGGACTGGGAATGGGGTGTGGAACTCTGGGGACAGGAAGACTGGTAAAAGAAGAATGTTAAATTAAACTTGGACTTTTAAATTTCAGCCTTCATCTCATAAATTCACATTTTCTCAGCAGTTTTTCTATGTAAATAGCTAGTTAGCACCAAAAAACCCCATAAGTTTTGACATTAGTTCCATTTCTTTTTTTAAAGCTAATCATTAACAGCTTATCCTAAACTGGAGAAAGGCATTTGCTTGGCCACATTTAGGATCTGCTCTGCACTTTCAAGTCTTTGAATCTGAGATTTAGTGCTGTCAGTGTTACTCAGTAACACATTTTTTCTTATGTAAGGAGTGTTGTAGTGATGCAAAGCACCTAGAACTCAATAAGAAAAGTTACTGTAAACATGCAAATCAGTAGTGCCAGGAAAGTCCACTATTGCAATTTTTTGGTATCTAAACAGCTTATTTACCACTAGAGTCCCAGGATAGGCCGTGAGGAGACTAATTGATAAGGCTGGAAGAAGGCAATAGGTAAACTAAAGGAGCTCTGTGCCTTTTGAAATTTGCTTTGTGAGAGGAGAATGGGACCTTACTTACTGCTGTGGGTATATTCTGTCATCAGCAGGAGCCAGTTCTCAAGAAAACCTTTATTTTTCGCACCGGTAAAGCCTTGATGAAAAGTTGAATGGGGTTGTCTCACATCTGTGCTTAGGAATAACGAGCCTCTTTATTCTTAAGCAGAATGCCTAAAAGAAAATTTTCTGTGGTAGGTCACTGTAAATTGGTGTCTCTCTCCTCTCCTCTTCCTCCCTCCCTACTGCCAGGCTGTTTGAAGAAACTTTAAAAATTTTTTTTAAAGTTTAAAGTTTTTAAAACTTTAAAATTCTTTGTGTTTACTAGTTGGGAATTTGGGACAACTAAAGTGGTCTCTTAAATGTTCCTGAGAGTCAATAAAAAGTGACTTTTCTTAGACTTGACAGTCATCAACAGGCCTTTTCCTTTCTAACTGGGATCATATGGGACAACCTTGTGTTAATCTCCTAGTTAATGGCTGGATTGCAAAAATCTTAATTTCCTTCTCACACCCCCCCCTACCCCAATTGATACCTACAGAATTCCTTAGGTAGACCGGTCTCTTCCTTGTTCTATCTAAAACTGGAGACTATGCGATTGACTTCTGCTGAATTAGCACAGTCCTTTTCAATTAAGTCAGGGGTGTCACCCATCCCAGGGAAAGCCATGGCATGCCTATTGCAAACCTTACTGTCACCCTATCTAAGAGTAGTACACAAGTCTGAGGCTCCAGCATTGCTGATCCCTTTTGGTGTATCAATGAAGACATAAGTCACAAAAACCCAATCAGCTGGTTTAAGCAATAGGAAGATTTACTGTCTTGTATTAACAAGAAGTCTCACCTAACTCTGGTAGGGCAGTTTCAAGGTTGGAAAATTTACCTGCTTAATGTCATCAAGAACTCATTTCCTCCCACCAGCCCCATCCTCCCATCTTTTGCTCTGCCATTCTAAGTGACTTGGCTTAGCTCCCCTCAGGATGGCAAGGTGGTTGCTGCAGCTAAACTTTATATGGAGTCAGAAAAACATTCTGGGAGTAGGGGAGGATTATTTCATTTTATATGTCTCTGTTTATCAGTGTTTATCAATGAGAGCACATCTCATTAATCAGTAGTGAAAAAAAAAGGAAACTTGGCAAAGTCTGAACATTTGGTTCCCCTCCCTGATCCATTCCATGTGGCCACTTGGAGAAGGGAAGACGGCTGAACAACATTGAGGTTCTGCTGGAAAGGAGGAAGGCAAGTGAAGCATTAGTGTTTGGTCTCCCGGGTGGTTAATGTATTTTCCAAGCAGCTGAAGTTTGAGCACCCCTGAATAAGGGCGTTATAACTCAAAAGTTAGCTTTGGACTACTGAGCATATAGTGGATACTCAAAAAATATGGTAGGTGATTGATGTAGAAATACCCTATTTCACATTTTACTTTAAGATGCAGGGTTGATTTTGGGTTTTTTTCCCCCACATGAACATCTCTGAAGCATCTTCCATTTAATGGTATCTTACAGTAATTATCATTGACAGCCAGTTTTGTGAAAACTTGTTGACACCTTCTGGTGAGATTAAGAAAGGTCCTGTATTCAAATTTCTTATAGTTGGTGAAATATCACTAGTTTGCTTTAACCTTTACTTAATGCAGTAGGTGGACATTGCAATGTATGGGGCAAGGCACATAGCAAATAGCTTGTGACCTGTTGCTTGACAGTAGCTACTTTCATTTCCAAAAAATGAAAGTATTTGACCTTATGTTGTGTTTACTTGCTCTCACTGATGTCAGTGGGTTGTACAGGACCTGGTGACCCCATAGGTCAACTATTAAGCTAGAGGTCAAGAGACCAATTTGTTTTTCTCATTACATTTACAGAGCTAGGGAACTTCAGATCTTAGGACTTGATAAAAAAAACAAGTAGTGTTTTCATGCAGGAATTTGTTTCCAACACTTCTTGGGAAATGCATGTTTTTCTGAATCCTAAGAAAAGTAAAGAAATCAGAAAACCAGAAAAAATTATACTAGTTCTCCTGTTAGAGTTAATCTTAACAGTCAACACAGAAACATGGGGACTTCCTGGCGGTCCAGTGGCTAAGACTCCACGCGTCCACTGCATGGGGCACAGGTTCAGTCCCTGGTCGGGGAACTAAGATCCCACATACTGCATGACGTGGCCAAAAAATGAATTAAAAACAAAACAAAACAGAAAAAACAGAGAAACATGACTGCTTTGGAAGAATCCACTAATGGCAAGTTGAAAGTATAAACTGGAAATGCTGGTACCTAGAATCAAAGGTTAAGATCAATGGGAGCACCTTGAAAAGAAGCAATTGCAGTCAAATCAGCCCTGGCTATAGCTGTTGCCATTTTATAAGTATGTGTTCATGGCCCTGTCTGCTGCTATGTAAATATTAATGAGTCTATACTATACTGTACAGGAATCCTGTGAGTGGTACTCCAAGAAATAGGAAGTTTCAAAAGCAAAAGAATTCCTCATATTGGCATTTTTTTTAATAGATTTATTTTTGGCTACGTTGGGTCTTCATTGCAGCGCACGGGCTTTCTCTAGTTGTGGCGAGCGGGGACTACTCTTTGTGCACGTGCTTCTCGTTGCGGTGGTTTCTCTTGTTGCGGAGCACGGACTCTAGGCGCACAGGCTTCAGTAGTTGTGGCTCACGGGCTCTAGAGCACAGGCTCAGTAGTTGTGGTGCACGGGCTTAGTTGCTCCGCGGCATGTGGGATCTTCCCGGGCTAGGGCTCGAACCCGTGTTCCCGGCATTGGAAGGCGGATTCTTAACCACTGCACCACCAGGGAAGTCCCCATGTTGGCTTTTT
>NW_006774285.1:811018-824081 GCF_000442215.2 Lipotes vexillifer | reverse complement strand
CCTCTCCCTGCTGTGGCCTCTCCCGTTGCAGAGCACAGGCTCCGGACGCGCAGGCTCAGCGGCCATGGCTCACGGGCCCAGCCGCTCCGCGGCATGTGGGATCTTCCCGGAACGGGACACGAAGCCGTGTCCGCTGCATCGGCAGGCGGACTCTCAACCACTGCGCCACCAGGGAAGCCCAAAGTATCACTCTTGACTCTTGAGAGCAGGAAAGTTTTTTCCTTTGCTTAGTAAGGAAATTTCACACACATCTAGCCTATCTTCAAAATATTTAAGGGAGAAATAGTACTACACAAACTCTTATTGAAAACAGAAGAGAAGGAATTCACCAGTAAAGCCATCTGGGGCTACAGCTTTCTTTGTTGATCTTTTTTTTTTTTCCCCCTTAAAATTTATTTATTTATTTATTTTTGGCTGCGTTGGGTCTTCGTTGCTGCGAGTGGTCTTTCTCTCTAGTTGTGGCGAGCGGGGGCTACTCTTTGTTGCGGTGCACGGGCTTCTCATTGCGGTGGCTTCTTTTGTTGCAGAGTACGGGCTCTAGGCGCACGGGCTTCAGTAGTTGTGGCTCACGGGCTCTAGAGCGCAGGCTCAGTAGTTGTGGCGCACGGGCTTCGTTGCTCCGCGGCATGTGGCATGTTCCCGGACCAGGGCATGAACCTGTCCCCTGTGTTGGCAGGCCGATTCTTAACCACTGCGCCACCTGGGAAGTCCCAGGGAAGTCCCTGTTGATAGCTTTTTAAGCTACAAATTCTGTTTCTTTAATACTTAAAATACCTATTCAGGTTATCTATTTTTACCTGAATGAATTTTGGTAGTTTGTGTCTATCAAAGAATTTGTCCATTTCATCGGTGTTCTTGATTTCAAGAGCATAAAGTTTTTTATACTGTTCCCTTATTACCCTTTTAATGTCTGTAGAATCTCTAGTGATGTCCCCTCTTTTATTCCTTTTTTTTTGTTCTCTTTTGCCTTGGTCTGCCTAGAAGCTTTTCAGTTTTATTGACCTTTTCAAACAACTCTTGTTTCAATGATTTCATTTTCTTTTGTTTTCCTGCTAATTTAATTTCTGTTCTTTATTTCCCTTTACCCAAGTTTATTTACTCTTTTTTTTTTTTTTCTAGTTTCTTAAAGTAAATGCTTAGACCATTACTTTGAGGTCTTTTTCTCTTCTAATATAAGCATTTGATGCTGTAACTTTATCTTTAAGCACTGCTATAGCCACATCCCCAAACTTTTGATACGTTGTGCTTTTATTTCCATTCAATTCAGAATGTTTTTCATTAATTATGGAAAATTCTTGGTCATTTTCTCTTAATATATTGTCTCTCCTTTGCTGTCTTTATGGCTGTCTAGCTGACACAGTTTGAACCATTCCTTTTTTATCCCTGTGCTTCTTAACCTCTTTTTTATAATGGCAATCTCATTGTTCTTTAAAACTCTGGTTAATTTTCTCAGTTCTGTCTTTAAGTTTTTCAACCTTGCCTAAATTCATCTATTAATAGTTTAATTTTAATGACTATATCTGAAAAGTCTAGTAATTAAAAAAAAATCTGTCCTTTTTCACATTAAACAGAATTTTGTACTCTATTTTGTGAAAAAAATTCATGGTATTGTCCTTCTATTTGTGTATCTGCTGACTCTTACTTCAAGTAGATTGTCTGCCTTGTTTGTAAATTTTGATTGGAACATAACTTTTTGAGGCTTTTTCTACCCCTTGTGAGAATCATCCCCCCTCCCACCCACCCACCCACGCCACTATAATCGTTGTGACCTGGATTGTGGAAGCTTCCCACCAGAGAGGTCTTTAAATATGTTTCAAGACTATTCATGAGCATTTTTATATCTGCTTTAGTCTGTGTTAGATAACTTCAACATTATCTCTGTCATCTCAGCACTGATGTTCGTTCTTGTCTTCACCTGGTTTTTCATACGGTGAAGCGATTTTGGATTGTATCCTGGACATTTTTAATATGATTTTATGAGACTCTGGGTCTTGTTTAAATCTGCCAATTCGTTGGTACTTCAAATTCTTGTCTACACTAATGTGCCTGTCCCTGTTTACTTTTCAGAATCCTCAAATAGCCACTTCATGCATTCTGTCCAGGTTTTATAGCTGCATTCAGTGGGAAAGATGGGGTGGAATGTGCTTGCTTCATCTTACCTAGAACCTTCCCTCTAGAGGAATAAATTGCTTTATTCGGATAAAGCAATTTTAAATTGCTTTATTCGGATCACACTAGCTCCTGACCAGTTTTTATGTTACTTTCCTAAGATTTGAACCTCAACCTTAATCCCAAACTTAAATTATGCACACAGGCCTTAGTTTGAATTCTGAGGTGAGCTGAGCCCAGAAACAAGACAAAATTCCCTGCTGTCTTCCTGTGACAGTAGACAGAATTATTTAGTTTATTCTTTCAGTAAGAGTTTTAGCTTTGTGCAGGGAGTGCAGTTTTAGTCTCACTTTCAACTCCCTTTTATATGGTGGATCCAGAGGTTTTTTTCCTATATCCCCAACAGAGTATTAAAGACTATCGCATCAAGCTCTCCGGGGCAACTGCATCTACCCCACTAGTTTTCCTTATCTTTTTGTCTCTATACCTATGGATTTCCATTCGTTCTTTTAAATATAGCTGTTCATTAAAATTTTTAAGTTTATATTTTATCTAGCATTTATAAGGGTTTGTAGCAGAAAGATTTTCAGATTTTCTTGATCACTGTCTTGTTGAAACAGAAGTACTTTCTGTACTATAAAAATTCTATAGAACTTTTCTTTTAAAAACCTACTCGTATGCAAAAAACAAAATTGGAGGCCCAAATGGGATAGTAACTCATTTATTGCTAAAATTACTGGAATTTTTTTATACATACAGGTAGATATAAGTGTAAATATGTATTTGTATTTATGAGTGTTTATATATGTTTTAGGCTAGAAACTGTCGAATCAGGATTAAAAGAGCTGTTATCTCTTATGACTCTTTAGGGGGGAAAAAAACCTATGTTTGCCTTGGAAAAAGTGTTCTCAGTATAATGAAATTAATACCAGCTTCAAATTATAACTTTTCAGGTACTGTGGAAAGGGCAGTTTTAAGTTTTGAGGATGAAAATAAATACTGCTCTAAATAAGTAAAGAGAACTTAGGTTTGTGTGGTTACTTTTTTCTTTGTTTTGTTTGCTTGATATCTTCTGTTTTCTTGGCATTCAGTGTAAAATTCACTAGGAATCTCAATTTATGATAGGGAGATTGCCTTTTTCTTGCAGTGGTTACTTGTCAGAAACACGTTCTCTGCTTCTTTCCTGCCAGGAATGAGTAGCGACAGTGATATTGAATGTGACGCTGAGGACGAGGAGCAGGAGGAGCGCGCCAGCCTGGGCAGATTTAGCGACTCCTTCATGGCACGGCTGCCAGATGAAGGTGCAACCCATGACGTCATCTCACGGGGATTAATAAAACCATCTCTTCTGCTGCTGCTTCCTTTGCTTCTCTTTCTGCTTCTGCTTCTTCTGCTTTGCTGCTTCTGCTGCTTTTTCTTTTTTAAATTATTGTCATTTGTGAGACGACATTCTGTGGGTTAAACTAAATGGTGCGCATACTGAAAAAATTTGGTAGGCGGTCAGACACCACCTAATGCGTGCTACTTACTGGGTGGAGCAAGTGTTGGCAACCTGCTTTGGTACAGCCCATGACCTGAGAATGAAAAAAAAAAAAAAACAAGCCAAACAAAAACGAATTTTCCACGGAGAACATTTGTGGCCTGTAGTGCCTAAATATTTACTATCTGCTCCTTTATAGAAAATGTTGCCAGCCCCTGGGGAGGTTTCAGATTTTTTTTCTTTTCTTTTCAGAGATATTTGTAGCCTAGCTAATAAGGGAACTTCTGTAAAGGTAACTCTTTCTGACTTCTTAGAAATGCGTGCTGATTATGGAATCATTGATTTTATTACCACTTCCCCCTAAAAAAGTCTTAGGAAAAAACTCAACTGAGAGAAACCCATTGTTAGTAGTTTTGTTTTGTTTTATTTTAGGTGTACAGCATAATGATTTGATATATGTATACACTGCAAAATGATCACCACAATAAGTTTAACATCCATCACCCATTGTTAATATTTTATCCAGAGACCTTAACGATCAATCTGAGCATTCCTCTATAAGAGTTCCTGGAATAACAACATTGTCAGGCTTATGTTAATTGTCAGCTTTATATTTTACATATTTCTCTGATATTCTAGTGTCTTTTTTAGTACAGACTCAGTCATTTGATGATTTTTTAAGTATTAAGGTACTCTTAGCAATCTTCTGCTTATAAAAGAAGCAGCCAAATTTCAGGCAAGTTATTTTAAGTGCTGATGAGTTTTTGTAGTGATATTTGCATGCGCAGTTTAATTGGCTTTGAAATACATTTTATATTTACAAAATCAGTCTTTAGAGTGTACATCGTCATCGTTTCCTATTCCCTTCTTTAGCTGCTCCCATAGCGTCCCCAGGATGACAAAGTCAGGCAATGCCTTTCATCTTCTAATTGTGGGCATCTATTACACATTTTGGTTTTTTCTCCTTTATTTTCCCTTTGTGTTTGTTACACTTGACTCAGATCAAAAATTCTCTAAAAACAGAGATTTGTTCACAACCCATTACATTTTTATCATTTAAATAACACACTTGGTAAGATCGTTTAGAGATAAGGAAAAGAAAATACTTGTCTTTTCAAAATGTTAACTCTTTTTTTTTTCTCCTAGATACACATTCCAGTTTTCCTGATGGTGAACAAATAGGCCCTGAAGATCTCAGCTTCAATACTGATGAAAACAGTGGAAGGTAATTTTCAAATCAAGAAAACTGACTTGCAAGCTACCTTGAATTTTGCTGTAGTTGGTGCTCAAATTTGTCAACAGTCAGATTAATCAGATTTGGTCTTATTTTTTTCATCATCTCTACTTGAAATAGTAATTCTGAAACTTTAGAAAGTAGCACAATTCTAGTGTAAGACATTAGTACACAGGAAAAAGTTGTGTGGGAAGAATCCTGTGTAATGTAATGAAATAACAGTGTAGCCTCAATTAATTTAGTAAATAGTATATTCATAAAAGGCAGTTTGTCTGCTGTAACAGGAGGGCAATTAACTGCCAGGAAACGTACCTGGAGACAGTGCATGCACTCAGTAACCTGCTCAGCATCGGTGCTCTTCTGTCTTGGCTAGACACTCAGTTGTGTTTAAATGACCACCTTTATATTTTGGGTTTTAATTATAGTTTATAGTTTCACTAGTGCCTGTAGATTAGTGAGCAGAAATATTACTAATGTGTAGATTCTTCCCTGTAGACACTTTATGTGAATAACTGAAGTAACACTAGACTGAATCTCCTCTTCGGAATATGTTGACTGACTGAGGTTAATTTATTTATCTTTTCTTGTTTGTTCAAGTGCAGGCACACTAATTAATGACACCTAAGCTTTCGTTTGTGTGACCTTTACAAATGTAATTTTAAATGAATTAAGTTAATATGGATTGGTTATGTTTCTGGTCGTATGAACACATGTAAGAACAATTTAAAATTATTTCGTTTTTTCTGCTTCTTACTAAACTATTATAATGTAACGGGTATTTTAAAACCCTGTTTTCTCCTTTATTTTCATTAGTTGGACATTGATTTCAGTGTCAATACATTTAAAGATTCCTATATATTGTACTGTGGCTTACATGAAACTGTGGTATAAAGTTTAGTTTCATACTCAGAATTAGTCCAAAATAATTGCCAAACTTTATCATTGTGCTCTTGCATTTGTTTTTGAGCTGCTATGCTATTTGTGAAAATTACACTGAAAGTTGACTAAGAGACTTTTGTAAAAGCATGAACATATACACGTGAGAGGCATCTCATCTGCTTATTTTTTACTTAATGAATATTGTTCCCCTTTCCATGTCTAGTGTCTTGCCGAATGCTGTGTGATTCATGGTTTGCTTTTCTTCAAAACAGTTGGCACTTTTTGTTAATAAAATGATGCTGAGAAAATGTTACGCCTCTGCAATTTATTAAAAGTGGAACAGGAAGCCCCCCTTTTTCCTATTCCTATTGCCTGTGTATAATAGAGGCTGTTGAGCTGTAAGTAGATGCATGGGGAAGTTAGAAGACTTATTTATAATCTCCATAATGTGTATGGTTGCTTTTTCTCCTTAAATTAGTTGGAAATATTTAAGTAGTATAATCACGAGAAGTTAAAATTTAGCATTTGCTTACTACCATGATAGCATTGGCGTGCTCTCGTATAGTTATTAGGTCACTTATTGTGCAATGCTCTGAAACATTACTAATAAGTTCTTCACATTTCATTTTCTATTAGCTGGAAATGTATTTATGTTCATTACATTTTGATGAGATCATATTCTAAATCAAATTATTTCTGTGCTACATTGTAATGGGTAAAACTATAATGTAAGAATTTTGCACCTTTAGTGTTGAGAGCAAATCATTGTAAGAACTGATTTTGTAGAGGTTTATTTTTTAATTGAGGCTTATCAGAATTCATAAAGACAAGTGTGATTGACTCTGCTTTGGAACTCTCACTATTGCGTAGCTGTTTCTTGACCTGTATATGATATAGAACTGAGTGCTTTCCAGTGTACCGTTATAACCTATTTTCAAAATATGGAAAACCACTGTGGTTAAGAACTAAGAGAAGCCAGAGAATAGACTGTTCATTTGGGGAAATTTACTTGTAAGAGCTTTTAGCACAAGTGATTTAATCATGAGGTTCTTTTGGGTCATTAATCTAGACAATAACTTTTTTTTTTGAATTTTATTTTTTTATACAGCAGGTTCTTATTAGTCATCCATTTCATACACATCAGTGTATACATGTCAATCCCAATCTCCCAATTCATCACACCACCACCACCACCACCCCGCCGCTTTCCCCCCTTGGTGTCTGTCCATTTGTTCTCTACATCTGTGTCTCAATTTCTGCCCTGCAAACCAGTTCATCTGTACCATTTTTCTAGGTTCCACATATATGCATTAATATACGATATTTGTTTTTCTCTTTCTGACTTACTTCACTCTGTATGACAGTCTCTAGATCCATCCATGTCTCTACAAATGACCCAATTTCATGCCTTTTTGTGGCTGAGTAATATTCCATTGTGTATGTGTACCACATTGTCTTTATCCATTCGTCTGTCAATGGGCATTTAGGTTGCTTCCACAGCCTAGCTATTATAAATAGTGCTGCAGTGAACATTGGGGTGGGTTCATGTGTCTTTTTGAATTATGGTTTTCTCTGGGTATATGCCCAGTAGTGGGATTGCTGGGTCGTATGGTAGTTCTATTTTTAGTTTTTTAAGGAACCTCCATACTGTTCTCCATAGTGGCTGTATCAATTTACATTCCCACCAACAGTGCAAGAGGTTTCCCTTTTCTCCACACCCTCTCCAGCATTTGTTGTTTGTAGATTTTCTGTTGATGCCCATTCTAACTGGTGTGAGGTGATACCTCATTGAGGTTTTGATTTGCATTTCTCTAATAATTAGTGATGTTGAGCAGCTTTTCATGTGCTTCTTGGCCATCGTTATGTCTTCTTTGGAGAAATGTCTATTTAGGTCTTCTGCCCAGTTTTGGATTGGGTTGTTTATTTTTTTGATATTAAGCCACATGAGCTGCTTGTATATTTTAGAGATTAATCCTTTGTCCATTGCTTCATTTGCAAATATTTTCTCCCATTCTGAGGGTTGTCTTTTCGTCTTGTTTATGGTTTCCTTTGCTGTGCAAAAGCTTTGAAGTTTCATTAGGTCCCATTTGTTTATTTTTGTTTTTATTTACATTTCTCTAGGAGGTGGATCAAAAAAGATCTTGCTGTGATTTATGTCAAAGAGTGTTCTTCCTATGTTTTCCTCTAAGAGTTTTATAGTGTCTGGTCTTACATTTAGGTCTCTAATCCATTTTGAGTTTATTTTTGTATATGGTGTTAGGTAGTGTTCTAATACATGTAGCTGTCCAGTTTTCCCAGCACCACTTACTGAAGAGACTGTCTTTTCTCCATTGTATATCCTTGCTTCCTTTGTCATAGATTAGTTGACCATAGGTGCATGGGTTTATCTCTGGGCTTTCTATCTTGTTCCATTGATCTATGTTTCTGTTTTTGTGCCAGTACCATATTGTCTTGATTACTGTAGCTTGGTAGTATAGTCTGAAGTCAGGGAGTCTGATTCCTCCAGCTCCATTTTTTTTTCCCTCAAGACTGCTTTGGCTGTTTGGGGTCTTTTGTGTCTCCATACAAATTTTAAGATTTTTTGTTCTAGCTCTGTGAAGTATGCCATTGGTAATTTGATAGGGATTCCATTGAATCTGTAGATTGCTTTGGGCAGTATAGTCATTTTCACAATATTGATTCTTCCAGTCTAAGAACATGGTATATCTCTCCATCTGTTGGTATCATCTTTAATTTCTTTCATCAGTATTTTATAGTTTTCTGCATACAGGTCTTTTGTCTCCCTAGGTAGGTTTATTCCTAGGTATTTTATTCTTTTTGTTGCAATGGTAAATGGGAGTGTCTGCTTAATTTTTGTTTCAGATTTTTCATCATTAGTGTATAGGAATGCAAGAGATTTCTGTGCATTAATTTTGTATCCTGCAACTTTACCAAATTCATTGATTAGCTCTAGTAGTTTTCTGTTGGCATCTTTAGGATTCTCTATGTATAGTATCATGTCATCTGCAAATAGTGACAATTTTACTTCTTCTTTTCCAATTTGTATTCCTTTTATTTCTTTTTCTTCTCTGATTGCCATGGCTAGGACTTCCAAAACTTTGTTGAATAATAGTGGTGAGAGTGGACCTCCTTGTCTTGTTCCTGATCTTAGTGGAAATGCTTTCAGTTTTTCACCCTTGAGAATGATGTTTGCTGTGGGTTTGTAGTATATGGCCTTTATTATGTTGAGGTAGGTTCCCTCTATGCCCACTTTCTGGAGAGTTTTTAATCATAAATGGGTGTTGAATTTTGTCAAAAGCTTTTTCTGCATCTATTGAGATGATCATGTGGTTTTTATTCTTCAGTTTGTTAATATAGTGTATCACATTGATTGGTTTACGTATATTGAAGAATCCTTGCATCCCTGGGATAAAACCCACTTGATCATGGTATATGATCCTTTTAATGTGTTGTTGGATTCTGTTTGTTAGTATTTTGTTAAGGATTTTTGCGTCTATATTCATCAGTGATATTAGTCTGTAATTTTCTTTTTTTGTAGTATCTTTGTCTGGTTTTGGTATCAAGGTGATGGTGGCCTCATAGAATGAGTTTGGGAGTGTTCCTTCCTCTGCAATTTTTTGGAAGAGTTTGAGAAGGATGGGTGTTAGCTCTTCTCTAAATGTTCGATAGAATTCACCAGTGAAGCCATCTGGTCCTAGACTTTTGTTTGTTGGAAGATTTTTAATCACAGTTTCAATTTCATTACTTGTGATTGGTCTGTTTCTATTTTCTATTTTTTCCTGGTTCAGTCTCAGAAGGTTGTGCATTCCTAAGAATTTGTCCATTTCTTCCAGGTTGTCCATTTTATTGGCATAGAGTTGCTTGTAGTCGTCTCTTAGGATGCTTTGTATTTCTGCGGTGTCTGTTGTAACTTTTCCTTTTTCATATCTAATTTTATTGATTTGAGTCCTCTCCCTCTTTTTCGTGATGAGTCTGGCTAATGATTTATCAATTTTGTTTATCTTCTCAAAGAGCCAGCTTTTAGTTTTACTGATCCTTGATATTGTTTTCTTTGTTTGTATTTCATTTATTTCTGCTCTGATCTTTATGATTTCTATCCTTCTGCTAACTTTGAGTGTTGTTTGTTCTCTTTCTCTAGTTCCTTTAGGTGTAAGGTTAGATTGTTTGAGATTTTTCTTGTTTCTTGAGGTAGGTTTGTATAGCTATAAACTTCCCTCTTAGAACTACTTTTGCCACATCCCATAGGTTTTGGATCGTCATGTTTTCATTGTCTTTTGTCTGTAGGTATTTTTTGATTTCCTCTTTGATTTCTTCAGTGATTTCTTGGTTACTTAGTAACGTATTGTTTAGCCTCCACGTGTTTGAGTTTTTTACGTTATTTTCCCTGTAACTGATTTCTAATCTCATAGCATTGTGATCAGAAAAGATGCTTGATATGATTTCAATTTTCTTAAATTTATTGAGGCTTGATTTGTGACCCAAGATGTGATCTATCCTGGAGAATGTTCCATGCACACTTGAGAAGAAAGTGTAATCTGCAGTTTTGGGATGGAATGTGCTATAAATATCAATTAACTCTATCTGGTCTATTGTGTCATTTAACGCTTGTCTTTCCTTATTAATTTTCTGCTTGGATGATCTGTCCATTGGTGTAAGTGAGGTGTTAAAGTCCCCCACTATTCTTGTGTTACTGTTACTTGTGTCACTATTCTCTTTTATTATTATGTTATTTCCTCTTTTATAGCTGTTAGCAGTTGCCTTATGTATTGAGGTGCTCCTATGTTGGGTGCATATATATTTATAATTGTTATATCATCTTCTTGGATTGATCCCTTGATCATTATGTGGTGTCCTTCCTTGTCTCTTGTAACATTCTTTATTTTAAAGTCTATTTTATCTGATATGAGTATTGCTACTGCAGCTTTCTTTTGATTTCCATTTGCATGGAATATCTTTTCCATCCCCTCACTTTCAGTCTGTACGTGTCCCTAGGTCTGAAGTGGGTCTCTTGTAGACGGCACATATATAGGTCTTGTTTTTGTATCCATTCAGCAAGCCTATGTCTTTTGGTTGAAGCATTTAATCCATTCACATTTAAGATAATAATCGATATGTATGTTCATATTACCATTTTCTTAATTGTTTTGGGTTTGTTTTTGTAGGTCCTTTTCTTCTCTTGTGTTTCCCACTTAGAGAAGTTCCTTTGGTATTTGTTGTAGAGCTGGTTTGGTGGTGCTGAATTCTCTTAGCTTTTGCTTGTCTGTAAAGCTTTTGATTTCTCCATCAAATCTGAATGAGATTCTTGCTGGGTAGAGTAATCTTGGTTGTAGGTTCTTCCCTTTCATCACTTTAAGTATATCATGCCACTCCCTCTGGCTTCTAGAGTTTCTGCTGAGAAATCAGCTATTGACCTTATGGGAGTTCCCTTGTATGTTATTTGTCGTTTTTTCTTGCTTTCATTAATTTTTCTTTATCTTTAATTTTTGCCAATTTGATTACTGTGTGTCTTGGTGTGTTTCCTCTTGGGTTTATCCTGTATGGGACTCTCTGTGCTTCCTGGACTTGGGTGGCTATTTCCTTTCCCATGTTAGGGAAGTTTTCGACTCTTATCTCATCAAATATTTTCTCGGGTCCTTTCTCTCTCTCTCTCCTTCTGGGACCCCTATAATGTGAAATTTTTGTGTTTAATGTTGTCCCAGAGGTCTCTTAGGCTGTCTTCATTTCTTTTCATTCTTGTTTCTTTTTCTGTTCCATGGCAGTGAATTCCATCATTCTGTCTTCCAGTTCACTTATCCGTTCTTCTGCCTCAGTTATTCTGCTATTGATTCCTTCTAGTGTATTTTTCATTTCAGTTATTTTATTGTTCATCTCTGTTTGTTTGTTCTTTAATTCTTCTAGGTCTTTGTTAAACATGTCTTGCATCTTCTCAATCTTTGCCGCCATTCTTTTTCCGAGGTCCTGGATCATCTTCACTATCATTATTCTGAATTCTTTTTCTGGAAGGTTGCCTATCTCCATTTAGTTGTTTTTCTGGGGTTTTATCATGTTCCTTCATCTGGTACATAGCCCTCTGCCTTTTCATCTTGTCTTTCTGTGAATGTGGTTTTTGGTCCACAGGCTGCAGGATTGTAGTTCTTCTTGCTTCTGCTTTCTGCCCTCTGATGGATGAGGCTATCTAAGAGGCTTGTGCAAGTTTCCTGATGGGAGGGACTGGTGGTGGGTAGAGCTGGCTGTTGCTCTGGTGGGCCGAGCTCAGTAAAACTTTAATCCGCTTGTCTGCTGATGGGTGGGGCTGGGTCCCCTCCCTGTTGGTTGTTTGACCTGAGGCGACCCAACACTGGAGCCTACCTGGGCTCTTTGGTGGGGTAATGGCAGACTCTGGGAGGGCTCACGCCAAGGAGTACTTCCCAGAACTTCTGCTGCCAGTGTCCTTGTCCTCCTGGTGAGACAGAGCCACCCCCCGCCTCTGCAGGAGACCCTCCAACACTAGAAGGTAGGTCTGGTTCAGTCTCCCCTGGGGTCACTGCTCCTTCCCCTGGGTCTCGATGCACACACTACTTTGTGTGTGCCCTCCAAGAGTGGAGTTTCTGTTTCCCCCAGTCCTGTCAAAGTCCTGCAATCAAATCCCTCTAGCCTTCAAAGTCTGATTCTCTAGGAATTCCTCCTCCCATCGCCAGACCCCCAGGTTCGGAATCCTGACGTGGGGCTCAGAACCTTCACTCCAGTGGCTGGACTTCTGTGTTCTAAGTGTTCTCCAGTTTGTGAGTCACCCACGCAGCAGTTATGGGATTTGATTTTATTGTGATTGCACCCCTCCGACCGTCTCATTGTGGCTTCTCCTTTGTCTTTGGATGTGGGGTATCTCTTTTGGTGAGTTCCAGTGTCTTCCTGTTGATGATTGTTCAACAGTTAGTTGTGATTCTGGTGTTCTCACAAGAGGGTGTGAGAGCACATCATTCTACTCCGCCATTTTGAACTGTCTCCTACAATAGCATTTTGAGGTGTCCTTCTGTCCTTTATTTGGGGGGAAGTATCCATTGTGTTTTTTTTTTTAAATTGTAAATGTTCTTAACCTTTACTCTTATTTTTAATGACCTTGAGGTCTTTTTAGTCAGTGGATTCTCCATAATGGCATAGGGATATTTGAATCATAGTACATTTTGGATCTTGAGTATTTTTTTTGGCTTTTCTTATGCTGTCAGGTGATGTATAAAAGCAATTAGGAGTGCTGCCCTGTTTTAGATGAATTGAGAATTGGTTGAGACCCTTTTCCATTGGTGGAATTTGAGTTCACTGTGTCAGCAAGCCTATTTTTGGTTGTTATAGCTATAGGAAATGTTGAAGGTATTTCTTTATGGTTG
>NW_006774285.1:781264-811008 GCF_000442215.2 Lipotes vexillifer | reverse complement strand
GAAAATTATTTGAACTTAATTGGTATCTTCTCATATATTTTAGAAACCCAAGCCATTTGTACCATATTCTGATTTCTGATTCTATATATAGAATAGTCTATCTCTTGAAAAGCAAAAAAAGTAAGCTTCTAAAGAAATGGTTTGTAACTGCCCTCCTAGCATAAAATTCTCTATTTTTATAATTAAAGTTGATAACAGGTTTCATGAAAAAAAACAGACTTGTAGGTAGCTAAAGGATGTACTCAAAAGCAGTTCTCCTATGATGAAGATCATGTCCTGTCTGTTTTGTTGGGCTCCAGCTCACCTCAAGTATTGTTGTTTGTGAATTTAAAAATAGTAAGAAATGGGCTTCCCTGGTGGCGCAGTGGTTGAGAGTCTGCCTGCCGATGCAGGGGACACAGGTCCGTGCCCTGGTCCGGTTAGATCCCACATGCTGCAGAGCGGCTGGGTCTGTGAGCCATGGCCGCTGAGCCTGCGCTTCTGGAGCCTGTGCTCTGCACCGGGAGAGGCCACAATAGGCCACAATAGTGAGAGGCCCGCGTACCGCAAAAAAAAAAAAAAAAAAAAAGAAGAAGAAATATGCAGCATATACAAATTCACACGGTCCATTGAGGTAAACCTCTGGGGTTCAATTAACAAGTATCTATCTGGCATTCCCTCTAGGGGTAGACATCCACCTTGTTGTGTGAATCAGAACTTTATTCCTTTTTACTGCTGAATAGTATTTCACTGTATGGATGTATACGATTTACCCATTGAAGGACATTTGGGTTATTTCTAGTTTAGGGTGATTATGAACCTTATAAACATTTGTGTGTAGATTTTTGTGTGTGAACATAAGTTGTCATTCTCTAGGGTAATGTTTGCCTTGGAGTGGGATTGCTGGGTATGTAATAAAGAATTTGGCCTTTATCCCTGGTTCCGGGCACATAGCCTCTTAAGTCCTTGGAATTTCCTGAGCGATAGGAATGTCTTTGTTACTTATGGTGGATCCTGATAGCTTAGTTAATGAGATGACTCAGGATAAGGACTGGCTGTGCCAGAAAGACTAACCATGTGTTTAGAGGATTGGGCCACTGAGTCACATGTTATCAGCTGAATAGTTTAGACTCATTGCTAGTGAGTCAGTAATGCTTATGTAATGAAACCCCAATAGAAACTCTGGACATTGAAGCTCAGCTGAGCTTCCCTGGTTGGCAGTACTCTGTCATAAATTGATGTTTTGGGAGGGTAACATGCCCTCATCACAAGGAAGCTTCACACTGGAACCCTCCTCTACCTCACCCTATGTGTCTCTCCTTTTGCCAGGTTCTGATTGGTATCCTTTTGCTACAATAAAACTGGAATTGTAAGTATTTTCCTGAGTTTTGTGAGTTGTTCTAGTGAATAATCACACCTAGGGGAGGGTTGGTGGGGGACCCCAAACTTGCAGCTGGTATCTGAAGTGAGAGCAGTCTTGTGGCTGACTTTGCCTTTAACCTGTGAAGTTTACCCTAACTCCAGGTAGTTGGTGTCAGAACTCATTGCACTGAGTCATGTGGTAGGTGTATGCTTAACTTTATAAGAAACTGCCGAACTTCCAGAAGGCACTGCCATTGCATTCCCACCAGCAACATCTGAGGGGTTCCAATTATGCATATGTTAGACTGATATTGTTCCATAGCTCTTGTATGTTCTGTTCTGGATTTATTTTGTTTTTGTTATTCATTCATTCTTTTTCTCATGTTTCAGTTAAGGTAATTTTTATTGACTTATCTTTAAATTTACTGATTCTCAGCAATGGTAGATCAACTGATCAGCCCATCAAAGGCATTCATCATCTTTGTTACAGTATTTTTAATTTCTGGTATTTCTATTATAGTTTCTGTTTCTTTGCTGAAATCACCCATATGATCTTGCATGTTGCCCACCATTTCCACAACATATTAACCATAGTTATTTTAAATTGTGTCAGCTCCAAAATCCTCGGCATATCAGATTCTGGTTCTGATGGTTACTTCACTCTGTGTTTGGTTTTTTTGTTTTTGTTTGTTTATTTTTTGGAGTTCATGTTTTTTCTTTTAAATTTTTATTAGAGTATAGTTGATTTACAATGTATGTTAGTTTCAGGTGAACAGCAAAGTGAATCAGTTATACATATACATCTATTAACTCTTTTTAAGATTCTTTTCCCATGTAGGTCACTACAGAGTATTGAGTAGAGTTCCCTGTGCTATACAGTAGGTCCTTAATTAGTTATCTATTTTATATATTGTCGTGTGTATATATCAATCCCAATCTCCCAATTTATCCCTCCCCACCCCCTTCCCCACTGGTAACTAATTAAGGACCTACTGTATAGGTATTTACAAACATAAATTTGTTTTTCTATTTACAAACATAAATTTGTTTTTTACATCTGCAACTCTGTTTTGTAAGTAAGTTCATTTGTACCATTTTTTTAGGTTCCACATATAAGTGATATCATATGATATTTGTCTTTCTCTGACTTCACTCAGTATGACAATCTCTAGGTCCATTCATGTTGCTACAAATGGCATTCTTTTGTTCTTTTTTATGGCTAAATAATATTCCATTGTATATATGTACCACATCTTCTTTATCCACTCCTCTGTTGATGGACATTTAGATTGCTTCCATGTCTTGGCTATTGCAAATGGGGCTGCCGTGAACATTGGGGTGCATGTATCTTTTCGAATTATGGTTTTCTCCAGATATATGCCCAGGAATGGGATTGCTGGATCATATGGTAGCTCTATTTTTAGGTTTTTAAGAAACCTCCATACTGTTCTCCATAGTGGTTGTACCAGTTTACATTCCCACCAAGCTCAAATTTAATTGCCTCAAGTTACAAAGGTCCCCAAGGAGGGCCTGGGAGGGGAGGCCACCTGGAGAGAACCTGGGAGAGGCAGGTTCCCTGCCAGTACCCACCACCCTGGTTAATTCACTATTAAGAATACATTTTTTCTTGTTTTCAGATGCATCTGTGTATTTTGTTGAAAGCAGCACATTTTGTGTAGGGCAGTAGATTGATGAATGGTTTTTCTGCCTAAAAATGGGCAGGCCTTTCCTGCTGCTTAGACCTTTACTGCAGAATTTGAATTAATCTAGTTAGAAGTTGTGTTTGGTTTGAGGTTCATGGTTGCTGTGATTAGCCTTAGTGGCTTCAAGTTCCTATAGCAATACATTGCATTCCTGATTGGGGATGGATTACCAGAGCAGTGTCTCTTCCGACCTTGAGTTTAGGGCTTCCCTTTGTACTGTGCCTCAGAGAGATGTTGCGTCTCTGCATGTTGTTGCTTTCCTGTCCTTCTCCCAGAAGTGTTCTGTTATTTGAAGCTTGACTGGAGGCAGGGGACGGACTGACATTCTCAGATTAAGGGGAAGCTTTAGGCACTGTGTGTTTCAGGCTACTGTGTCTTGATACACTTGCCCCTCCACAGCTAGTTGTGGGCCCGGTGATATTCCTGCCTCCTCAAGAGTAGGGTTTTTCTCCCCTGTTCCCTTTCATCAGCTGCAGTGACTTTTCATAGGTACCCTACGGGTGGCAGCATCTGTGGCCCTTTTCCCCCATAGAATCACATTTATGTAGGAGAGATGGGAGAAAGGATCTGATAGTTTCTTGACTCTCCCACATCCCACTGCTGCGTCTGCACCACAGTTGACCCTTAGGGCTCTTTCCAGTCTTTTCTTTGAGCACCTGGTAGAGTTTGCAAGAGAGTGCAGACTCCACTAATTTCTGCAGCTCCCAGGACTTCCCACTGTCCTGTCAGCACCAGTTCATTACTAACTCATGCTAAACAGTTTTTTCCAGTGTCTGCTTATAGCTATCCTATGTAAACTAGTGCCGATGGTTCGTCTTTCCAGGCAGGTGCCTGCCCCTCTTTAGATTTGGGCCAGTTGCAACCTCAGCTCTCTGATGGGTTTGAAAAAAGTCATAATTTGAAGTTAATCTGGACTTTTATTTTTTTCTTTTGTAAGGGTGGAAGCAATATTCCCTTTAGCTCTGCATTTCAGAATTGGAAGCTGGAAGTACTGTGGTTTTCAAAATATATATATTTTTTGAATTAAAAACATAAGCGTAATTAATTTCACATTCACAATTCAGAAAGTAATGAGCCATTCTTAGTTTTCTATCCAAAAGAATTTTTTATTTTTCTTTTAATTATAAAGGTGATAAGATTATAGAAAGTTTGGGAAGTACAAAACTGAAAGAGCCAGTGTGTGTGTGTGTTCCTCTTAGTCTTTTCATAGTGATATTTTTAGACTTCCCCTCATTTATCGCTAGTTCCCATATTAACATATAGCCATACATGACTTCGTAGTCTTACAGAAGTTTCATAGAAGTTTTAAAATTCTGTCTAGGGAGGGTTGAGAGCAAATGGTGACATCTGTCATTGTATAGTTTGGGACATAAATTATATGGACTGCTCTGTTTCTAAAAACCTTTTTCTCCACTTGGCACATTTATGTGTTTTTTCCTATTACAGAGAGTCTTCTCTTCCATTCCTGCAGAGCCTCTGCCCAGCCAGAGCCCTTGCCTGAGTCCTGCAGGGCAGTTAAGTCTGTCTCCTTATGTGCATTTAGGAACGCCTACTCCATAGGCCTCCCTGCCATTCAGTTTCATTTGATCCCATAGCAACTCTTATTTGGCTTAATTGCCCACGCTGAATGCCCTATAGCTCCAGGGTCTCCCAGTGGTAACAACTGGCAGGGACGTTTTCATCTTTGGTTAAATTCCAGTTACTCATTTGAGAGATGGTTTCTCCAAATACATATAATTCCTGATATATTTCACATTTATTTTTTCCCTAGTCCTAAAGCAGGATAAGAAAAATCAGAACCTGTGTGTGAAGGGCCCCTGCGTGCACCATGAAGCAGGGCACATCTCATCTGGAGGTTTCATGACTGGGGGTCTTAGGCTCAGCATAAGAGGGATGCTAAACTCAGCTGCTCAGGACGAGAGCACTTTTCTCCTGATCACCACTTAACAGTTTTGGGTCTCAGAGAGGAATTAGATTTGTTTGAAATATAAATTAAAGGGGATCTTCCATGAGATTATTCCTTGGCCAAGCAGAAGTAGGTTTTCCTGAAGTGCAACAGAAGAGTGTTCTTTACTAATTGCTGTTAAAATGACAGAGGACAAACTTGTAATGGAAAAAGGAAATGAACAATCAAACACCTTATTTCAGGCAATCATACTTGATAATTTGGTAATTTAGATAAATTTCTATTAAATTCAAATAAATGATTTCAGTATACTTAGTGGTTTGCTTAATATCCTGCTGTGTGCTACTGCTTCAGAAAGGCATGTTCCTTTTGAACTAAGAATACTAATAGGGGATTTTTTTCAAGTATAAATAATACTTATCAAAATATTGCTTTTCTTTCATTCCCTGCTTTAGCAAACTCTTGCAAATACATGATTCTTGCAGACCTTCACTTTGTTTCCTCAATTATTCTTTCTTTGGGGTCTATATAGAGTCATACTAAGTACTTGAATGAATTTAAGTAATTAGGAGTTTAAGGTTGTTATAACTATGAAATTAATTTTCTAGGAATTAATGGTGGGGAGAGGAGGGTAAGAATGCAGTGTATTGATTAGGTTTACTTATTTTTCAGGTTTAATGCCATTCCCTTAGATGGAGATGTCTTGTTTTATCAGCTTTATTTCTGTCCCCCACATTGTCCTTTCTTTCTTTTTTTTTTTTTATCTATCTCCTGTTACTCTCTTAAAGCATTCTTCCTGACAGACTTTCAGCCACAATTCACCTGATTATTTCCTTCCTTCCAGTTTGAAACGAAAAGGGGAAAGACTTAAGGGAGAGGGAAGAACTTGGGCTGGATGCAGAGTTTGAAGAATAAAGTAGTTGGAGATTGGAGGAGTCAGCACTTAGCCGTTGGCAGGTCCTGTTCCTCATTCATCTATTTTAGGATAACCCGCTGCCCCCAACATTAAACTGATGGGGGAAACGTGTAAGATGAGATATATCTATCTCTTCCGGTTTTTCTGGGGAGAGAATAACAGTTGTAGCAGCACTTAGCAAACTTTCTTTTTAAAATGTTCCCACTTTAAGAAGTTTAGAAAACTGCCACCTCAGGATTTTATTTTCAGTTCTGAGGGAATCAACCTAAATCCCAGCACTAAATAACCTTCCTTTGAATAAAAAAGACAAATGCCTAGTAGGTTTTAAGTTGCTGGGTTTTATTAAGGTATTGGCAAAATTTCAACATACTTCTTACCTGAATGAACAATTTTAATAAAATATGAAGGATCACTCATGATTACAACTGAACTCAAAAGTGAGCTGTAGAGAAGATTTATAAATTGATAAATTTGCTTAGTAAGAAATGATTCACTTCATTTGCTCCACTCCATAGAGAATTCTTTGCAGAGAAATGTCATGAACAAGAGAACAAAGCCTGTCTCTCACCAAAGAGCACCTAGAGTAAGAGGTAACACTGACGTGTCTGTACGTTATTTCATACACCAAAGTTTATCAGAGTATTTATTTTCCTTTTCCAGAACAACTGCTGTGTCAATCTGGAGCTCCCTATCTTTTATTTCATATTTTCTGATTAGTACAATGTAGTCTTTAAAACAGAAGATAAAATGCTGCTAGAGGAAGTAACAATTATTTTTCAACACAGTACCATTTCTGGGAAATAGTCATAACACTGGAAGTATCTTGTTTTGGAAAAAAGCATTTAGGCTATTCACGGGTCAGAACAGAAGAGTGGGTATATGTCCTTTACCGTCACGTGATTTTAAAAGGTGAAAAAGAAGCATGTTCTTTCTTTTTCTAATGATCCAAAGACTAATTCTCCTAAATTATGGTATGACCAAAACTTTTATGGCATTGCTTCGGTGTGAATGATCACTGAGTGAACAAATTATGTTTAAACAAACATTAAAATAATAATTTAGATCACTTTCTCACAAAGCCTCAGCAAGCCTTTGATGGGGAAGGAAGAACTTGAACCACAGCAGTTTTATCTGTAAACACTTAACTTCTTTATGCATCATTTCATCTGCCCGTTGGATGTTGTGCTTCTTACTGGCACAGTGTTCCAACAAAGGAGTATGGTTGTCATGAAGATGCAGTGTGACACTACCCCACCACGCTGACACTGTAGTACCACTACAAATGTGGTCAGAATCAGACTCAGTGTTGACATTGACATTGTTGACATTGTCCTTGGAAAAGGTGTTAACTTTCGAGGATCCTCCTAGTTAAATTAAATGCAACAGTAACTTTATATTAATTCAAGGACAATGGATGGCACTTTTAGGTAAAGAAAAGATATATACATGTATTTCCACCATCCTTTTCAGTACAGACCTAAATGGGATTAATAGCCCCAGTGTTTGGTGCTGTAATGTTGCTTAACCTCAGATATCCCTCAAAAGTACACATCCAGAAAGTGAACAAAGGAAACCTTTAAATTAGGGACTGATTCCCGTTGAAACTCACAGTGAATGTACAAGGAGTTTGTATTGACTTCAGTTAGTGACTTGAAGTCTGTTTCCCTAACCAGTACTACACTCTTTTTTATATTTATTATTTCCTATTCTAACAAAACTTTAGCAAGCAAACAAGTTGATGCAGATCATGTTAAATTGTACAAGGGATACTGCCATCTTAAGGACTGAATGTAGAACTTCCACCATCACTAAATTACACAATGAATAAAAGTACAAGACACATAATTCAGACTGTACCTCAGCATTAACGGTTAATATATATTATATACTTTTATATCTGTCTAATATTTTTACAATCACCAGATACACCATCATTAAATACAAGTTACAGAAATGTGTAGACACCATTAGTAAGAGGGGGGACTTATTGCTTACGTCAGCAAGCAGCAGATGAGGGCACAGGATTTGAACTGAAGGGAACTACTTTCTATCACCAGTGGCATTAAGATATAACACTGCATTTCACAAAGCACTGCTTTTTATCTAGTTTATAGAACCAAGAGCAGTATATATCAGACCAATAACCACTACTTTAATATGTATTATAGAATTTTAAAGGACTTACCTTACAAGTGGTACCTAACTATTCTATAAATATGCATGTCGTGAACAAATGAACAGTAGTTGCTATTTTTTACAATATTGGCTTATAACGTGACCACACTAGAACTACTTTGCTTTGCTTTATTTTCTAGAGGGCTACTGGTATCAGAAATGGAGTTAACACTGCTTATGTAGTTACACCTACAAAATTCAGACCCTTAAAGATGTGGTCTTTTAGTCCCAATTTCATCCAACCATTTTTCCCCACTGAAAAAAACCTGTCATTTGTACCTTATTTCCTTTCACCTTCTTTATTCTGATCAAAATCATTAGCAATAGACAACTATAGAAAAATCTTTTTAAAATTTTTAACTTAGCTTAGTGCTTTGGGCTATAATATATACCAGTGTTCTGCTGCCTCTGTTTTCTTGCTTCCTTAGATGATAATTTGATTTGAAACTGACACTGCACCTGATGGGTTGTTAACAAGATCTAGGCTTCCAAAAATGACAGATGTGAGTGAGGTCCATGTATGGGGGTAAAGCATCAGGATGGTGAAAAGATTCTGGTACTACGGTTGGAGCCATGGGTGCTCCCTCCTTTTCAGCCATGTGTCACAAGACTTGAGAAGAAATGACTTCAAAATAAGGGAAAACAAATACTGAAAATCTCTACTTACATCCAAATTTTAAAAAGTAAAATCTGTAGATTATCAATCTGTTGCTAAAGTGAATCTGTTTTTATTTGTTTGGTATAGCTACACTGGCACCCCAAAATATGCTGCAGTCCTCTGTTTTTAAGATCCAGGAACCTTAGTCCTCCATTATGAGTCTGGGGAACATAAAGTTATTACTGTGTTAGTATTATGTTAAAACAGGATGGCTCAGTGCACGTTTCCCAGCAAGAGCATTTAGCACCCCCCAACAGTATGAGGGAGTGAGCCCTGCAGCAGGCAGCTCCTGTGCATTGGCGTGACTGCTCCATGCTCGACTGGGGGAGGGTGAAATGTCACGTGGAGACACTCATGATTCTCAAAGAATCAGGCTGCCTCACTGAATGAATCTGATTATTAGTTTATTTGCCGCCTCTAGTTGCAGATATGGTTCTGACTTGAAACTGTAGAAACGACAAAAAGCAGACAATTTCAGAGTATCAAATGTAAATAAATATTGAAAAGAGAAACGTGTACTATTTGGTCTGACGCTGCAGGACTCAAATTTACAACTAAACAGATCTCAGCTGCAGTAATCTGCATTCTCCTTTGCACTTGGCCTCTGGGCTCACTTTAGGCAGTACTTTCAGCCTCTTCCACACCAATTTCATTCCCTTGGGGGAAACAATGTTAGAGAAGTTAAAACTAATATTTTTCATTCTCCAACACCACTTTTTATTTGATCATAGTACATGCCTTTGCTGTCTGAACTTTTTTTAAAAAAAAAAAAGGCAGAAAAAAATAGAAATACTATTTGATTTTCTTTTAAAATGGCAACTTGATTCTAGTATGTCTGTACCTGAAATCATCTCCATTAAAGAAGTTTTACTCCTGAGATGAAGGTACAGTGAAAAACACATTAGCATCATAGGTTAAAACCAATTGACAGCAGTCTTGTAAAAAATAATAATTCCGTCAAAAGCACCATAACAGGTTATGAAACTCCCAAATAGCTACAGCCCTAGGAAATACTGTTTAATTCAAAAAATTTTCATTGTTGGTCTTCTATGTTACAGGAAAAAATTAGTGAATCTGTTTGACTATATACCACCTCACAAGTCTGAGAATATGACCTTTTTTACGCTAGTTTTCTACTTTCATTGTTACCAGTTAAAACCCATGTGGCTTTTAGCCTTTTACCTACCAAAAAAGGGGAGGGGCTTTCCCTTAGTCCCCACTCTTTTGAGGAACATTCCCCAACTAGATCTAATTCTGCATTAAGTTTTCCAGAGATATATTAGGCACATCAGAACAGATTTCACCTGCCGTGAGATTTCAACACTATATCTCCTGACTGAAATAACCAACTTGCAAGCTTCCACTAGTGACGTGAAGGGGTCATGGGGTGGGGGTGGTACGTAGGTACAGAGACACGTCACTGGGACCAGGTGTATAATTTTGCTAGTGAAACCGCCAGTACTTTTTTATTAGATTGAAAACACTGTAGTGAGTTTCCTAGAGATCTATTTACATTTAAGAGTTGAGCCATCCACGGCTCATCATAATGAAGCACACAATATTTCAGAAATGTCTACCTTGTTTCTACTCTGATAGTGATGTCTTTATTGGGGAAGAGCTAGCTAGCCTACTTTAAAGAGAAAGTTATTTATTATATTTTAAAACTCCAGGGAAGAGCTGGGTATGGAACAGCATTACTCTTTTTAAGCTTCCCCATCATGTTTTCACTGTACCCTTTCCAACTGTTTTGTCTCCATGGCAGAGAACTTCTTAACATCCTATTTCTCTTCCCACTTCGAATAAGTGAGGACAGGCTAGTGCCTGTTTTGTGGGAAGGCTCTCGAGCGGAGAGAAAAGAATAAAACTTTGGATTAAACCTGAATCCGTGCCGCCTCTTTGAGTAGTGGTAGTGTAAACGATACAATCTAGAAACTCTCTTTCCCAGGAATTTGAACTGTTCATTTTCCAGCCTAGAACAAACAGGAGACAAGCTCTCCATTCTGCATATCTGCTGCCCTGCTGCACCCAAATTAAAAGAAGAGGGAAACTCTCCTGCTGAACCCAAATTAAAAGAAGAGGGAAACTCTCCAGCACCACTCCGTTCAGGCAATGATGATTGAACTGATTTTTCCTCCATTATTAGCTCATTAATAAAATTTGCTTTCTTTGGTGCACCAGGACCAAACATCTCAACTGGTGGCAAAAACTGGGCACTGTGAGGTTTGCTTGCTTCTATTTGTGTGAGATCTAGGTAGCCTGGGTCTTCCAGCACGTTGATTTGGGACCCTGGGCTCAGGCTAGTTCTATCAGTGAATGAATCCACACGCCCATCATAGCCTAGATCGGCTGGTGCTGAGCACTGGTGCTGAGGCCAAGGGCGTTTGCACTCTCCATGATTCTCCTTATCATCCCCACCATCTTCTTGCCCTCCTTGAAAAGAGTTCTCTGTCCAATCTGATTCCTCACTAACATTTACAGCTTTGTTCATGTCCCTCAGGAATACCACAATAACAGTGATGTTATCACTTGACCCAGCATCACGAGCTGATGCCACTAATTTGTGGGCAACCATGCTGCTGTCTCCATTATTCTCCTTCAAGTGATCAGACACAACTTTCACTGCCTCATCAGGGTTCACGGTATCATAGAAGCCATCACAGGCCAGAATGAGGTAGTCTTCAGTTCCATCCAAAACAGTAGAGGCAGAATCTGCATCCCCACAGATATATGGCTTATGTTCAGCATCTCCTGTGGGAATTAGAAAATAGGTCAGATTTTGGTTTATCTTGCATGTAAAAATGTTTATGGCCAGCTCAAATGGCCTAAGCAGAGAAGGGTCCTCTGTTGAGGGAACAGTATCAGCAAAGATAGAGGTAACTGTTAGGGAGTAATTTGTACTTGAATATTGGGTGCTTGGAGTGGCAACAGACTGGAGACCTGGGGCCCAACTAAGCTAGGTTTCTGTCACCAGATTACTGAGATAATTCATCATCTACAGTGCATTTTGGAACTTTCAGATCCAGAGCACTTCCAGATCCCTTGCTTGTTTATATTCGTTGTTTTCCTTTAGTACTTGGAGAGAGCCTTAGCAAACAGGTCCTTTGCCTGTTGGGTAACCAAATAACATTACTACAAGGGATACTCATTTACTTCTTTACATAAAAAACATGGAGTATTGAGCAATAGTTCCTAGTTTAGGGTATCATAATTCATTGGCAAACAGTAGTTAAAAAAAATTTTTTTTTTTTTTTTTTACAGAATGCTTTATCATTCTTAAAGCGGTAGCATATAGCTTATAGTGGTTAACAGTGCAAGCCCTGGAGTCAGACTGCCTGCATCCAGATCTTAGCATTTGTTACTTACAAACCCTCTTCAATTACTGTCCATTTTATTGTACTAAAACTGAACTATCTGCTTAGGGGAAGATAAAATGAAGTTACATATACTTACTTAAACGATGTGGCCATATTGTCACTGTTTCTGATATCTGTTATAGGTTCTCTCCTACCCAAGGAAAGTTCTCTCCAATATTTAACATCCCTGTTTAATCCTCAAATAGGCCCTTAAAGCTCAATGGGAACCCTATGGATAACTCTGCTAGAACCACTGTGGGCCACATACCCTAACGAGCAGGCTGCATGACGGGACACCCTGAACAACAGATACTTACTTAATATTTAATTACCTGGGTTAGTTCATCTACAAAGTAATAAACTAGTCTTTTTCACAGACTAAGGTAGCCAGAACCATCTTCCTCAAGTATGGTTTTGATTTCGTCAACTTCACTGCTATACTATGGCACCTCCCAATAGCCTGTTAAAGCTAATTAAAACTTCCAATCAGGCTTCCCTGGTGATGCAGTGGTTGAGAGTCCGCCTGCCGATGCAGGGGACACGGGTTCGTGCCCCGGTCCGGGAAGATCCCACATGCCGCGGAGCAGCTGGGCCCATGAGCCATGGCCGCTGAGCCTGCGCGTCCAGAGCCTGTGCTCCGCAATGGGAGAAGCCACAACAGTGAGAGGCCCGCATACCGCAAAAAAAAAACCAAAAAACAAAAACAAAATCAAAAACAGAACTTCCAATCACTGGGGATTCAGTGTCCTCCACCAATCCACTTTACTAAATTTCCCCATTCCCTACTCCACCTGACTGTATTATTATCATCATTATTTTCTGAATTCCAACTCTAAAAATAAATGTGTTCTGAGTCATACTGTTCCCAAAAATCTTAGTGCTTCAATTAAAAGGCTACTGCAACTGTTAGTTTGGAACAGAACATACAAAGATCTGCACAGAGAAAATGCTGCCAAAATTCTGGCTTTTCACCTGATCTACTGTTGGATGTCAAATTCATGACATTTTGCCCCCAAATTTGGTGGGAGGGCATAATTATCCATTTCATTGTAGAAATGGCAACATCCTTTTGTCTAAAACTTTCTCTCTCCATATGCTAGATAACATATGCCTCTTGTCAACTTTGGATCATGAATCTGAAGGGCTCATGGGGAGAAACAGTTGAAAAGCGTTTTATTTTTAAAGTGTTAAGTGTTATTTACTTTCTAAGTAGAGTTGAACTCTGCTCAGGAGTCCTTTTTCTTTTTAATTAATTAATTAATTTATTTATTTATTTATGTATGGCTGTGTTGGGTCTTCATTGCTGTGCCCTGGCTTCCTCTAGTTGCGGCGAGCGGGGGCTACTTCTTGTTGTGGTGCACGGGCTTCTCATTGCGGTGGCTTCTCTTGTTGCCGAGCACAGGCTCTAGGTGTGTGGGCATCAGTAGTTCTGGAGTGTGGGCTCAGTAGTTGTGGCTCACAGGCCCTAGAGCGCAGGCTTAGTAGTTGTGGCGCACGGGCTCAGTTGCTCCGCAGTATGTGGGATCTTCCCGGACCAGGGCTCGAACCCGTGTCCCCTGCATTGGCAGGCAGATTCTTAACCACTGCGCCACCAGGGAAGTCCCAGGAGTCCTTTTTCTTGTCCTTATTTAGCCCCTATTTTATTCCATGAGCTTTCCAAATCTTTCTCACATTCTTCAACTCTTTCCAATTAAGTTACTGGATTTTGGTAGATGGCCTAATTTCCTACTTCAAAGAAAATTAAGTTTATCAGGCCTGAATTCCCTCAATTCCTCCCTCTGACTTAAAAAAAAAAAAAACTTTAGTGACTCACCTATATCCACAACCATTTTCTATTTTCAAAATTCTATGACTTGACCTCTGCAGCATTTGACCCTGTTGACTACATACTCCTAGAAACCCCCTTCCCCAGCATCTGTGATACCCCATTTCTATATCTCTGATCCCTTCCTGATTTTCTTCACTGGCTCCTTCACTTAAAATCACCAAAAATCATTGTGTGCTAAGACTGTGCCAGACAGGGTTCTAAGTGTGGTGTGTGTATTATGCCATTTAATACAGAAACTCTATGAGTTAGATACTGTTACTATTCCTGCTTTACTAAGGGACAAACAGATACAGAGCAGTGCAGTAAGTTTCTCAAGACCCGCAGCTGGTAAAGTGGCAGAGCCAAGGTACAAGCCCAGAGAGCATGAGTTCATGTTAGTCCCATCCTTGGTCTCTCTTCACACGAAATATTCCTGGGCAAGGTCATCCATTCCTGTAGTTTCAACTCACACACACACACACACACACACACACACACACACACACACGGCAAGGTCATCCATTCCTGTAGTTTCAACTAACACACACACACACACACACACACCACCACCACCACCACCACCACCACCACCACCACCACCACTTCACAGGTTGCTAATATTATTGCCAAAATGGGATGAATTCCCATATCTCTAACTCAGAACTCTGCTCAGGTCCAGATCTGTATTTCCAATTGCATATAAATTATCTCTTCCAAGACATCCCACAGGCACCTAGAATATAAAATATGTCCAAAATGAACTCATTATCTGCCCTCCTCCCCACTCCCAAACTGCTGCTGCTGCTTTATTACAAATGTTTTATCGTCTTCTCAGTCACACAAGTCCGAAACCTGGAAGTTAACTTTCCTCTTCCCCCACAAACTGTCGTTTCTGTCTCAGCAATTTATACCCTCCTCTGTATCCCGTTTTTAGCTGTCCTATCTCTGAAACAAGTTGTATCAACAGCCTCCTGAATGACCTCTCATCTAGGCTTTCTACTCTAGTTCGTCTTCCATAATTATTACAAACATTTATAAATACAAACCTGACCACATGGGCCCTCGTCTTATTCACCTGACAAAGTCCAGACACTTAGCCTGGCATTTAAGCCCCTTTGCACTCTGGTGCCAACACTTCTCTCTTCCCTCTCCCACCCTCTGCCCCAGCCTCCTGCACTTGTCACTGTTCCTAAAACAAGACATGCCCTTTGAGATGCCCATGTGTTTGTATTCGCCGTACCTGGGATGTCCTTCTCTGCACACTATTCTCCATGTCCACTTCAGAAGTCACTTCCTCTCTGAAGTCAGCCTGGTTTTCTCTTAGATTGTCACTTATTCAAGGACATTCTTTCCCTGCTTTTCCCCCTTGTGTCATATTTTTAGAAGCAAGAAATGATAAGTATCCTCTAGTATAAAGTTGGTTCTATAACAAGCATTAAAGTTACTTCTCAATACTCAAAGACAGATCAAGAGAAGAGGTCTTTGGTTGGAGTTGTCAAAAATAATTCTATTTGAGGGTGTGTTTTAGAAATCAGAAATTTCTCCCTTTTGGCCTTATTCCAGAGTTCCTAATAATTCCCTCAGTCTAAGGTAAAGCCAGCTCTCAGTTTTTCAAGAGGTACTGCAGAATCTCTGAGCTCCCTCCTTCTCTCTCAGCCTCTGCTGCTCCCATTTGGGCCACTTCACAGCTTGCCAGCACCTTCCCAAAGAGTAGGAGGGAAATCACATCAGTGGTGAAACTGAAATCAGTCCTTTGAGATTCTGTTAATGTTCCTGGAATATTTTGGTGATGATAAGCAAAATGTGGGGATTAGACCTCAATTCCATTTGTCCATGTTATCCCTATGTCAGACTTCTTCATTTATTTAGGAGGCAGTGACCGAGAACTGCAGTTTATATGCATATATGCATACGACCCATACAGACACACGCACTTTGATTTGTTCTTTTAAAAAAAAAACATAAAGTGGAGCTGAGCCATGAAGCCTAAAGCAATAGACCCAGGTGCAAAAGTGAAACAGACAGAAACAGTACTTATAGCCCAGTTCTTTGAACTACACCTTTGCATTCTGTCCAAACAGCTTAGCTGTTTACTCTCTCAATTTTAGACAAAGAGTTTTATCGACTTCCCCTTCTTTTAAAGAATTTAGGTCCAGGGAAGCAGATTCGCTGAAACCCCAGTGTTATCTGACACATTACTATATTCCACATATAGTAAAATTAGTTTTCTAATTTTAATGTAGTAAAAATTGTTTTCATCTAAAAAGCACATTATTTGTGTCATTTTAGAATTCATTGAAAAAACTAAAGATACAATAAGGAAGGTAAAATATGGGGGGGAAGCTTCTATTTTATGGCAAGTACTTATTTAAGCTAAGTATGACCCAAAATGGAATGAAAATCACTGTGGTTTTAAGCAGATTTGTATGTTAAAGATTAAAGGCTTCCATTAAAAAAAGAAACTTGTAAGAGAACATTTCTTAATATAGTTCTTTTAAGAATGGAATTTATATAAATGAGTAGGTTAAATAATTAATTAAAAGAAGCATTATCCAAATGTTATTTTAAACAGTAATAAGCACTCTGAAAATCTGTTATTTTCTCAGGTTCCCTTGTTGTATCAGATTAATATAAGACAGTGTTCTGGAAAAGGAAGTTTGGAGAAACAAAAATTAATCGGTTTTTCCTACCAATAGCTCTGGAGACCGACAGACTTCCATTCACCCTCCAGGCACCAAACCAGACTACACAACCTCCAAGGGCCTCAATTCGCTGCTTTTCATCCTGTACAGTAATGTAATAGAAAGAAGCAAATAACTGGATTCAGGATTTATTCATCTACCTTAACAGTAAACAACAGATATAATACTCATCAGCTTCCTGGAAAGGGTTCTCTTTATTTTTCCTTTGGAAGGTGGGCATGGCTACTGAGATAATGGTGATAATTATAATAATAAGTGAAAATCAGTGACTGGAAAACTGCCTTTGTGGCATGTGCCCTAACAGAACAGACCACACTTACCTCTCTGTCCGGTTTGTGTGGCTTCATTAGTTCAACAGCTTGGCCCTTTCTCACAAGCATAACCTGGGAATCACCTACCCAGGCCACATGTAGCATGTTGCCTCTGATAAAAGTCACCACTCCTGTGGTCCCGCATCTTAAGCTCTGAAAGTAATTTAAATAAGAGTCACTAAAAATAAGTAGACAGCAAATTCTCATTGAGAAGCAATTTATAGGTAATACAAACTTTTCAGTTGGAAGCTAGACTACTAATAACTCGATTTCACAAATAGCAATTCCCATTTCTCAGTGCATTCTTATGTGCTTGTATGTATTTATATGTGCACACACACATACAGATCCATTTTATCTGTGATATGCAAGGCAGAGACAATTATCCATTCCATTTTATACACAGGTACTATGGCAGGTTATGTGACTTGCCCAAGATCAGGTAACTGATTAGAACAGAACTGAAATTTTTTCCTCCTAGTCCAGTGCTAAGCCACTATAGCAGTCCTTAGAGTAAAGATTTCCATACTCTGGTCTCTGTTTTGTTCAGGGGGAGAGTCCTGGCTTCATAAAATAACATACAAAGCATCTGGTGTGTACACAACAAATGCTTCCATACTCTGGATATTAAAACAGGAGCCCTGGAGTGCTAAGTTGCTTGTACCTTTAAAAAACAAAAATAAAATTTCCTACAATAATTTTAGGGACCTTTGCTTTTGGAACACTGCATAAAAAAACAAACAGCCTGGAATTTCATCACAATAGCTCAGTACCACTGTACTTAATGTACTTGATACTACTATCCTAAAATGACATCTCCATTTGACATGAGTCACTACCAAACGAGCATGACTTTCTGTTACTAAGGACTTGGCCTAAATTAGAACCAATGCGTCAAGATGGTAGAAGGCCCCTTGTATCCAATGAGAAAACAACTTCTCATTCTCCCTATATAGGGAAAGTTTGTTATAAATCCTCACCCACCAATAAAATGTCTTCCCACACAGAATGTTCAAAACCTCAGCCCCCTGGAACACACGATAAAGACACTTCAGTACATATGCCCCTGAGAGAACAGGAGGCAGGGCTGCTGCACAACAGGAATAGCTACTTTCTTCCCAGCAGTTAGCAGCACATGGAAGCACAAGGAGAAAAGTAACTGCTGAGACAAACCTAAATTATTCACGAGAACTGCTGGCAAGACTAAGAGACACTAGGATCATTGGCAAAGCAAATGAGGTGAACACGGTCAGAAAAAAAAGCCATGATTTTGAGGACACAGAGTTTAAAATGGATAGGACGGAGGATGAGGAAGACAAGGTGATTCTCTTAGTTTCACGTTGATGATGTACAGATCACCTCTCAGGGGCCAGGTCTTGTCCTCAGTCAGAATGATGACAGCCGGCAGCTCCAAGACAGGCAGAACCAAGCAATGCTGGCCCTCCAGAGACTGGCAGTCTGAGGTCAATAACTGTATTTTGTTTTCTAGCCCCACCTCTATTTGCAGACCACAGTGGTTACTACTGTTGGATATGCATATTAACTAAACCTGGGGTGCAGGTGGGGAGATAGAGAATACTGCCCTTGCTTAACACCAAGTAGTTCTGAATTATTGCTTCATTAATTCCAAACCCCACTGTTGCTGTGTAGCATAACTATGAGATCAAAGAAAAGGATTCAATGATTACCCTGTTCTCTCCATTTCAAAAAGAGTTAATAATGTTTAAGTCATAGGGCAGGAGTCTTATTTTCTGTGTGTATACAATTCTACAATTACTTTTTAAAATTAAAAGTTATTCTCTTCCTGTTAGTCCCTAGTTGGAAATGAACATAAAGTCCTGTAGTTAATTGTGTACCAATGCCCAGAATGATAATAGATTAAAATTTTTACTTTTAGATCTTAATTTAGAGCCCCTGTCATTCATTCAGAGTAAAACCTTAGGTCTGATTAACCTTAAGAAATTAGGACATGAGCTCTGACCTTTCTTCCTGTTAAGAGAAAATCAGTTCAAGGATCATCTAAGGATTCACTCTCTCCAAGCAAAACTTTCTTCAAGAGATACACAGCAAAACACTGCCGACCCATTTAGGACCAACTGTATCGAGAAATCCCAGCTTCTGTTTCTCTTTTATAGACCACTGTTTTAATCACCATATCCAGATTTTGTCAGCAAAAGTCTGCTTAGAGAGATGGTCCTGGTGTGAACCTGACAGGCAATGGTGAATAAGATAAAAGTCACCTGCCAGATCCAGCAATGGACTGGCTTTCTAGAAAATTATAGCTTGGGAGTTTCTATACAGTACATCATAGCACCCCACTAAATCTATTCCTAAAGAGGGAGTTAGAACTACAACAATCCAATACTGTGTGTCAAGAATATAGTTTGGAAGAGAGCTTTAAATAATGTCTACCACAAGAGAAAATCCAAAATAGCCTTTTAGCCACAGAACAAGTAGATCTCAGCTAATACATCATGGCTGGAATTTATGTGGAAACGGCATACCTCCCTGGCTGCTTTCTGTACAAACCGCTCGTCAGTGACCCGGAAGGCCCGGCACAGGGCCTCAGCAGGATCATGGGGGAACATCTCCTGGCGTACTAAGTTAACATGCAGGTGAATGGAGGCATAAATGGCAGCGTCCACTCCCCCATGGCCATCAAACACTGCAAAGTAAGCTTGTTCTTCCTGGTCCTGCCAATAGGAACACAGAAACAGTTAAGGGAGTTAGGTATAGCATGACTCAAATGAGCCAATCCCCCGCACTGTTGCCCATCCTCCTCCACTGCTTTGTCACCCAGATAATGAGACTAAATGTTTCCCGTTTCTGACGTGCCTGATCAAATGCTAAAATACCTGCAACATTAGGGCATCTGTGTTTACACACCAGAACACTGGAACACGTCATGCCCAATTAGCTCAGGCTGAAGCGCCCTCTCTCCCTGTGAAAGCTGTTGTCTTGCACCATGGAAACCACCTACATACATTGGCTTCAAAGTTGCTGTTATAAGTTGTGGGGAGGGGGAGAAAGAGAAGATATGAGGAGGAATTAAAGCAAAGGCTGTTCTGGATTGAGGATTTTTGTCAAAATGAAAGTACTTTAATAAAATCAGAAACTGAGAACAATAGGAAATAACTGGCCTTCCAAGCACAAGGCCAATTATGTTAGATTGTTTAAAATACACAGAGAAAATGAAAGCATACACATACCTCTAAACTATGATATCGCCTTCATAAATCATTCATGGTCACATTGTATTCTCACCATAAATAACACAGTCTCTAAATTGGTTACCCGAACTTGAACCACATCAGATGTCTGTATGTCTTTACCTCATCCCCTAATTCAATATGTAGCTTCACATGTCCTAGCTCACCCTCTGCTTGAAGCCCTATGGCAGCTGCCAGAAGAGAGTCTTCCAAACCTGTGATTTGTCTCGACAACGGAAGCCTAATCACGAGAGTACATTTAACTCATTAAGTACTTAGTTTTTTCTTTCTCTTCAACTCAAGTGTTTAAACCTCAGCTCTAGCTCACTTAGGAGATCTGTAACTCACTGAACTCTCAGTGAGTTCTGGGCTCCTTTTAGGCAACACTATGTAATGATTTTCATTTGGAAGCTTTGACTTCTTCCTTGGGCTCTTGGAGAGTTCAGTTGAGTCCAGGCCCTGTCATTCAAAGTGAATAAAATATACAAAGTAAAGCATATAATTTTCTTGTGCTTGTTTTTTCATCTATTAGGTAGGGATGAGTTGGTATCTCATGGGAATTTGGAAGGACTACTAAAATATACTAAAACAACAGGTATATTTGTGCTTTGAAAAAGTTCTTTTTAAACGAACTACTACATTTACAAAAGTACCAAATATAAATGTCCATAGAGTAATGATACAACCTAATATTATGAAATCTATATCTAATACAGATTATTACAACTAGTTAATTTCGCAATATAATCAAACCATCTATAATGCCACTGAAGGTGACATTGATAAATAGAACTCTTTAGAAAAAAACTTCTGACATGTAGAATTTCTACCTTGTACTAAAGAAGTACTCATTTTTCGACAAGGGAGTAATATCCAAACTATATTAAAATATATATAATATGTTAAAAAACATATTAAATATATAAAATATAAATGTATTTATATACATTTATAAATACATTATATACTATTTATTATATAAATAGTTCATACAAAGTCAATATCAAAAAAACCCAAATAACCCAATCAAAAAAAATGGGCAGAAGACCTGAATAGACATTTTTCCAAAGAAGATACACAGATGACTAACAGGCATATGAAAAGACACTCAACATGGCTAATTATCAGAGAAATGCAAATCAAAGGAACAAAGAGATATCACCTCACACCTATCTGAATGGCCATCATCAGGAAGAACACAAATAACAAATGTTGGAGAGAATGTAGAGAAAAGGGAACCTCCTACACTGTTGATGGGAATGTAAATTGATGCAGCCACTGTGGAAAACAATATGGATGCTCCTCAAAAAACTAAAAATAGAACTACCATATGATCCAGCGATTCCATTCCTGGGTATATATCCAGAAAAAACAAAAACACTAATTCAAAAAGATACCTGCACCTCAATGTTCACAGCAGCACTATTTACAATTGCCAAGATAAGGAAACAACCCAAGTGTCCATCAATAGATGAGTGGATAAAGAAGATGTGAAATAGATATATATTATTCAGCCATAAAAAAGAAATTCTGCCATTTGCAACAACACAGATAGACCTAGAGAATATTATGCTTAGTGAAATAAGTCAAACAGGGAAAGACAGATACTATATGATATCGCTTATATGTAGAATCTAAAAAATAAACCAAACAAACGTATATAATAAAACAGAAGCAGACTCACAGATATAGAAAACAAACTAGTGGTTACTAGTGGGGAGTGGGAAGAGGGGAGGGGTGAGATAGGGATATAGGATTCGGAGATATAAACTACTATGTATAAAATAAATAAGCAACAAGGATATATTATATAGTACAGGGAATTATAGCCATTATTCTTCTAATAACTTTTAATGGAATATAATCTGTAAAAATACTGAATCACTATGCTGTATACTTGAAACTAATAATGTAAATCAACTATAATTCAATTTTTAAAAAAGGGATAAAGAGATGTGGTGTGTATGTATACACACACACACACACACACACACACACACACACACAAAATAGAATGGTACTCAGCCATAAAAAAGAATGTAATTTTGCTGTTTGCAACAACATGGATAGACTTGGAGGGCATTACGTTTAGTGAAACAAGTCAGACAGAGAAAGACAAATACTATATATTATCACTTGTATGTGCAATCTAAATAAAAAATTAATATAACAAAATGGAAATAGGCTCACAGATACAGAGAACAAACTAGTGATTACCAATGGGGAGAGGGAAGGGGGGGCAATGTAAGGGTAGGGGATTAAGAGACACAAATGACTATATATAAAATAAATAAGCTACAAGGATATAATGTATAGCACAGGGAATACAGCCAATATTTTATAATAACTTTAAATGGACTATATAATCTATAAAAATTCTGAATCACTATATTGCACACCTGAAACTAATTATAAATCAAAATACCTCGATAAAAAATTCTTATTTAAAATAAATAGCAGTAAATTTTTTTTAATGTACTCATTTTTAAACAGCTCAATTGGCAGGATGAGGGTAAAATTGAAAAACTGCATGTCCAAGCAGTGGTTTTTGGTTTTGGGGTTTTTTTGAATTTTTGAATTTTTTTTTTTTTTTTATACAGTAGGTTCTTATTAGTTACCCATTCTATACAGATTAGTGTATATATGTCAATCCCAATCTCCCAATTCATCCGAGCAGTTTTTAAATGATGAGTGGGCTGATATGGGATCATCACAAAGAGGAAGGGGGCAATAATAGCTTTATGTGGGCATGAGAATATAACTTTAAACAATGTGAGATTGGTGAGGAGATTCTTAAACAATATAACATCAGAAGAAACAAAGGAGCCAAGTGGATCTCTTTAAAAGAAATACTGATGTCTTCCCTGTTATAAAGATAACGTACGTCTATGGAAGCAACTTAAATGTCCATCGACAGATGAATGAATAAAGAAGATGTGGTATGTGTGTGAGTGTGTCTGTGTGTTGGTGTGTGTGTGTGTGTGTGTGTGTGTGTGTAATGGAATATTACTCAGCCGTAAAAAGGAAATAATGCCATTTGCAGCAACATAGATGGACCTAGAGATTATCATACTAAGTGAAGTAAGTCAGACAGAAAGACAAATACCATATATCACTTATATGTAGAATCTAAAATATGACACAAATGAACTTATTTATGAAACAGAAACAGACTCACAGACATAGAAAACAAACTTATGGTTACCAAAGGGGAAAGTGGGTGGGGAGAAATAAACTAGGAGGTTGGGACTAGCAGATACAAACTAAAATACATAAAACTGATAAACAACAAGGTCCTACTGTTTAGCACAGGGAACTATATTCAATACCCTATAATAAGGCATAATGGAAAAGAATGTGAAAAAGAATATATATATGTATTCTTCAGAATATATATATATATATATATATATATATATATATATATATATAATAACTGAGTCACGTCGCTGTACACCAGAAACTAACACAACACTGTAAATCAACTATACTTCAGTTTTTTAAAAAAGATAATGTATGTTTACTTGGACTAAGAAGAAGTGTACAGAAGGAAATAAATATCTCTAATCCCACCATCCACAGATAACCAGTCTTTTTTCTATAAATATAAATTTTTAATAAAATAAAATTAGAATCATAATGTACATAAAATTTTATATCCTGCTCTTGGTTATTTGCCATATCATTAGCATTTCCCCCAAGTCATTAAGTATTTAAATGGATAAGTACTATACATCTTATGAGCATATCATAGTAATCATTTCCTATATATGACTTAGATCATTTCCAGTTTTTTATTATTGACTATGTTGTGTAAAACATTTATGTCAAACAAAACATGTAAGGATTTCCTGCATTTCTTTTACCTTATAAAAGTAAAAGTGAAATTATCGGGTTTCCCTGGTGGCGCAGTGGTTAAGAATCCACCTGCCAATGCAGGGGACACGGGTTCGCGCCCTGGGCCGGGAAGATCCCACTTGCCACAGAGCAACAAAGCCCATGTGCCATGACTACTGAGCCTGCGCTCTAGAGCCCGCGAGCCACAATTACTGAAGCCTGTGAGCCTAGAGCCTGTGCTCGGCAACAAGAGAAGCCACCGCAATGAGACGCCTGCACACCACAACGAAGAGCAGCCCCCGCTCGCCGCAACTAGAGAAAGCCCGCGCGCAGCAATGAAGACCCAATGCAGCCAAAATTAAATACATAAAATAATTTTTTTTAAAAAGTGAAATTATCAAATCAAAGGGTGTGAGGGGCTTCCCTGGTGGTGCAGCGGTTAAGAATCCGCCTGCCAATGCAGGGGAAACGGGTTCGAGCCCTGGTCCGGGAAGATCCCACATGCCGTGGAGCAGCTAAGCCCATGCGCCACAACTACTGAAGCCCGTGCGCCTAGAGCCTGTGCTCCGCAACAGAGAAGCCACCGCCATGAGAAGCCCGCGAAGCCGGCAAACCAAAACGAAGAGTAGCCCCCGCTCGCCGCAACTAGAGAAAGCACGTGCGCAGCCAAAAATAAATAAATAAAAATTTTTTAAAAGGGTGTGAAAATTTATAAGGTTCTAAATACGTTCCCAAGTTGCCCTCAAGGTCTGTTTCACTACAGCAAAGTGCTCCTTTCTGAGTTAGGCCTTTGGGTTGACTTTTGAGGCAAAATGAAAACCAACCAGGTCAACAAACGGCCATGATGCCCTCAAACCTGAGTATAATCTTCAAGTGGGTGCAGTGATTTAAGGGCTGTTTATCACAGTACAGCCTTTAGGGGTTACATTTGCATGGGTGTGGTATTAGCTGATCTTTCTTGTAACGTAAGCACCAATTACCGGCCCACCATCACTGCTTATCAGACCTTGACAGTCAGCCAAAATTTAAAGTTAGCTGCTAAATGAAGGAAACAGTGTGCGTTGTATAAATCACTACATTGTAATTTTTAAGTTATGGACTTGAGTGAGGAAAAGCGGCAAGTGACAGGCATAGGAAACAAACCTACATCTGTTTGCATTAACATAATAGAAAAAAAAGAGGAAGATAACAAGAAAATGGTTATTAAGTTGACAAGGCTCATATGATCCAATCTGTCAGTCACAGAGATTCATGAAATGTAATTTCAGCTACTTTCCTATCTCAGAAACCAAGATTTTAAAAGTAAAATCACATGAAATCAGAAAACTGTCTTAGTCTTAAATTTATTCTTTTATGTTTGTGTTTTATGTTGCTTCAGAAACATAGTAATGTGGGAACTTAATAGACAACGTTTGATTATACTATAGAAATAGGTTCCTTTTAAAAACAGCTTTATTGAGATATAACAGCTTTCTTTTTTGTTTATATGTTTATAGAATGTCTCTGGAAGGTTACACAAGGTCTGGTAACTTTGCTTGCCTCCGTGGAGGGGATATGAAGTGTCTGAGAGACAAGGATAAGAGAGGGATTTTTATTTTCCAATTCTAAACCATGTGGATGCATTACCTATTCAAAATAACGTAAAATCTAATGGAAGCAAATTTGTGCCACTTTGCCCTTAGTCCCATTCGAACCTATCAGAGATATTACTACAATATATTAGAAGTTCTCTCGGTAGAAAACAGGCCTGTGATGGTGTTTTGCTTTCCAAATCTCACTGACACTTCAGAAGTGCCCTTTACCTCTAGGTTGAAGAGCATATTAAAGTCAGGAATGCAGACATGTTTGTCCTCCATTTTCCTGCGCATGTTTTTGATGGCATGGATTGATGTCTCATAATAAAGCTGGGGTCTCCTGCGGAGAGGGAAGTCTTTCACCCAGCTGCAGCAAATCTCGTGTAGTTTACTGAAGACAGAACGGGCCAATTTCACTGTCTCAATCTCTGTGAAAGAAACAGAAACCCCCAATGAAGACCCTTGTAAAACTGCTTTTCACTTGCCTGCTTGGTAAAGACAGAAGTAGGTCACCTTAGTCAAGCTCCTCCTTAATAGAAGTTCCTCCTTCTCAAGAGAAGTGAAATGTTGCTTCTGAAGAGAGAAAATGACAACCTATCTAGTAGAAAATCATCAGCCAGCAGCTGCCACTAAGATATCCTTATGTCATGAGGAGAAAACCTCTGAGCAGGGCTGGATCTATTCCTAGGCTGGAGTTCTTCCAGCCGGTGAAGTGCTCTGGCAACACCATCTAGTTCAGAGCACTTTTGTTTGGCTGCCAAGGTTATCATCTGGAAACCCAAGCCCCCTGTGCTTAGAAGAATGACTGAAATATGAACAGTGGTCATTCCAACTAATTGGAATATGAAAGCCTTATGAAAATAGATCATTTATTTATAAACAACAGAAATAAGAAGAGTTTACTTTGATTACCATTTGTCTTAAGTCTCTCTCTTTCTTCCTGACCTTTTCTTTTACCTCACTCCAGTTCCCTTACTTTTCTTTCCTGTAACTGATTATAATTCAGAACTAAATTATATATTTTTGTTATTTGATGTATTTTTAAATTAAAGTGGTAGGCAATAGCTTAAATAGTTTAACCAAGAGGTTAACAAATGAGTCTAAAAGTTTGATATTTCTCGAAGGAAAACATGGTTACATTCTGTCTATGTGTATAACCCTAGACAGAAGAAAGGAGATAGCAATCAGAGGATTCTTCACCCTGGACTATTAAGTCTACTACTTGACCCATTAAGTGGAGTAGACTAAGCTCACTTCTGAGGCTCCCTTGCATCCCTCAGTGGATGGACAGATGTGTAAGCCTTTCAAGCAACACTGAATAGTACTGAAGAGACTGTATCTCACATCATCTCCACTCAAGCTGTCCTCTACTCAAATTGCAGCTGTTGAAATAACCAAGGGAAGATTAGGTTATCTCAGGCCAGTATTTTAGAGGGTCCCCCTACATCCCAAGTAAAAAAATTTAGAATTCTCCAAAAAAAAAAAAAAAATTTGTTTTTTAACTTTACTAAATCAGATATAGCTTGACAGCCTAAGAAAACGTGTGCCAGATTGGCACACATGTTGCACACACCTCTTCTGACCCAGAGCACAGGTCTCAAAGAAGAGAGATGATGTGTTCTAGAATGTGGCCTCTGGGAACTTCGATGCCCGTGTTTTTATTCTTTACCCTGCTGTGGCCTTAATCTGTAACTTTACCTGTTTTCTTATTCAGAATTCTTCTTTCAGTGACTATACTCAGAAATCTGGTCTCAAGGTTTTTGTTGCTTTTCTTTTTCTCATTAACATAGTACAGGGTGGCAAACCATGTTTGTAACTTTGTCCCCTCTGACATTTTTATGTAACTGAAAGTCAAGGGTACATTTGAAAGAGAAAAGAAGTTCACAGACTAAGTACAACCTGTGGAGGTGTATATAAGAGGGAGAAACTGAGGCCAGCAGACAACCCAACGTTCTGTTTTTAGCAGCTCCAATCTCTGTCTAAAGCACCAGTTACCGGAGACTGTCTCTTTCAGCCAGCAATTACCTATTTGTATCTCTCCAACCCATCTGGTCTCTGCAACAGCATATCCCCCCAAATCCAGACCCTACACTTGGGTGTGCATTTGACTCAATCACAACAGAAGACTGCAAAACAATAAGTGAATTCAGAAACTTTAAGGGAGCATGGGGTGGGGTGAAACAAGTAACTGATATTAACAACCAGGATAGTTCCCAGATCCCCAGATAATAATATAAAACATTATATCATACTTCAGTTTGATTATTACTGTTTATATTACTCTTGGCAATATATACCTCTATTGTCCAATCGGGTAGTTTACTAGCTACATGTGGCTATTTAAATTAACTAAAATTACATAAAATTTAAAATTCAGTTTTTTGGTCACATTAGCTATATTTCAAGTACTCAGTAACTATATATGGCCACTGGCTACCACATTGGACAATGCAGGTAGAGAACATTTCCATCATTGTGCTGTCTACTGGACAGCCCTGGTGTAGACAGATTAAATTGATCAAGGGAAGCAATACCAGCTTTCTCTAATATTTAGTAAACCACTAGATCTGTCTTTGTTCACACCATCTATTATAGCTCTTACCACATTTTTAAACAATGTATAACATTTATTGACTATTTGCTACATTCTATGTCTCTGGAACATTTCACAAACAGGCAATACCATTCTCAATGAGTACTGCTTGTGAGTCTATGTGAGTCTATCTGACTCACACCCATGCTCTACTTTTCCCAAGTTAGATTGCAGATAGAGACTGTGTCTTAATTATCCTGGATTAGTCATAGTACAGTACATAGCAGATAGCAGGAGCTCATAAGATGTTGACTAAATAAATGAATAAGCAAACTTTAATAACCACTAAAATATTAAAATATTTGTATGCTTCTTGGTTGTTAATTCCTCTTCACTGATCTCTCCAACTGTTTCTACAATGATGCCATTCTTTAAAAATTACTACAACTTTATAACGTGCTTTAATATAAGGAGAACTAATTTTCCTATTATTCTTAACTTTAAAAGACGTCACTTGGGTAGTTTGACATGTTTATTCTTCCAGATGAACTAATTATTTTGTCAAAGTTTGAGGGGGAACTATGTTGCCGTTGTGTTTGGGATCATATTGAATTTACAGAGTTATTTGGGAAAAAACTGACTTCTTTTTCATATTAAATCTTATTCGGGAACAAGTTACACTGTTTCATAAATTTAAATCCTTTTTATGTTACTCAACAGAGTTTTAACATAGGTCCTTCTTATTTCTTACTGAATTTATTCCTAGTTATTTTATTTATTTGCTACTCTGAGTCAGAACTTTGTTTTAATGTGTTATTTGCCACCTAGCAAACATTCCTCTTTCTACCAGGAACATTTCCTTCTCTACTCTCAGTCCATGTGCATCTAGGGGTAAAACGTTATTCAAGTCTAGCCAGTTAGGAACCACATTCCTCTGGCCACAGTTATTCGTTCAGGAAAGGGAAATAACCCAAGCTGAGCTGATTACAATGAATCCTGTGATTTACGTAAGAGCAACTGAGTAAAGTTACTCTTATTTTCCTGCTTGTTTTGAACCTGGGCAGATGAAGATCTGGCGCTCCTAGCAGCCATTTTGCCATCCCACAGAGCCTGAAAATAAAATCAAGATGAAAAAGAGTACAGCTGAGAGTTGGAGAAATGCCAGGTCTTTATGACATCATGTGAAGCCTTGAATCTAGCTGTGTAGCCCTTACCTGAAGGGTAGCCAGTAAATTCTGTTTTGCTGAAGCCAGCGGTCACTTGCAACTAAAAAATTCTTTAGTGTATACTTTAAGCATACCTGCTAGATTTTTGGTTTGAGCCAAATTTGGTCCTACAATGTCCAAGATGTATCCATCTAGTTCTGCTCTATTAAGTGTATTTTAAAAATTAGGAATGAATATTGAAGTTTATCAAATGCTTCTTTGGGCATCCTTAGAGATTATTCTGTTTTTTTCTTTTGACCTATTAATATACAAATTATGTAATAAATGTCCCAATATTTTTGTTTTTTTCACTGCTGTTTCCCCAGGACAGTGCTAAGCTATAGTAAGCCCTCAGTAAAATACTCACTAAATGAATTGTTGTACTCACTACACAGATATTTCACTTAAGATTTTTTACATTGATTACTAAGACTTATCTCTCGTTCCTTATTTTAGTTTTGTCTTAGGCAAGTTTTGGTATCAGTGTTATGCTGGGCAAATTTTTTCTTTCCCT
>NW_006774285.1:758666-781245 GCF_000442215.2 Lipotes vexillifer | reverse complement strand
CTTTCCCTATGCAATTGGATAATTCATTTTAAAAAGCAATGGAATTATCTGTCTTTGTTTGAAAATGTTCACCTGTAGAATCACCTACTCCTTTTGTCCTTTTTGACAATCTTCTCAATTTCTTTCTTCTTTCTTCTTTTGTTAACTTGTATATTTCTAGAAAATACCCAGGTTTTCAAATTTATTTTCACAAAGTTTTCATAATTTCTTTTAATATCCTCTGTATGAGTGATCATTTTCACCTTCTTGTTTTTAACTTTTACATTGGGATATTTTAAATTGACTTTAGGTTGTCTGGACAGGAGTTATGTCTGCCAACAGAAATGCAAGGTTGTTTAACAAACATTGTTAGGGATGACATAAACATAAAAAGAACTTTAAGGTAAGGATTTTTCTTCTTTTAAGTCTGTTTTTGGAAACACCTAAGAGAAAAGTCAAAGGGCATTCCAGTGGGAACTTCAGTGCCTTTAAGACAATGACAGCAGGCCTTATTCAGTATGCTCATTTCCCACTCTGATGTATGGCTAAACACAATATGCCCTGTAGAGATTCTCCTCAGTGCAGTTCACACTGAGTGATTTGGGTTAAATAGATTAAGGACGTGCAAACAGTTTGGAACTATAATAGATCATTCTGAATCACAGCAGTGGCATGGAGACATTACTGGGTAGTCTCTTGGAAAAATATGAAATCTGAATGACCACTGATATCCACCAAAACAAAAATCCTTAATTACACTTTTGCTATCTTATGGGAGTTCAGAAAGTTCTTCCAAAGTAGGCACATAGGGCAACACTTCCATCTTGCTACGTTAAGTATTCTCCTGCAGGAAGTGGTGTAAGAACATCAGTATATAAATAATTGCTGCTTGAAATGGAAAAATTAAATTAAATTAAAAAGGGTGCAAAAAAGAGAAAATTGTCCAAAGTAGCAGCCCACCCCCTCACAGCTGTAAATTACTCATCAGTCGTTAATGTCACTGTACTGAGCTGGAGCTGAGTCAGCCATCACCCTGGCTGCAGTGAAGCAGAATTTAATCTCCCTCATCTTTTCATTATAGGGCTTTTTTGCTTCATGCATCAGTACAAGAGGAAAGACCAATGCTTTGTAGCAGGAATTCCATCCAACTTGACTCTGGAACAATTTGGTTCCAAGTGAATCAATTACTCTCAGTAAAAACAAGCAGAGGAATTCCTTCTTTGCCAGTTTTCTATCAAAAATTATCTAGAGAGATAAAGGAAGAACAGGAATGTTTATTTTTATATCTGCCTCACATTCGCTGGAATCCAGCTGTCCTGATTCATTAATATATGCTTTGTTCCTTCTGCACCATGTTTAAAGGCAAATGCTTAAAATAGAACAAACAGAGTGAAATATTAAAATTCCCAACAATTTTGAGTAGCCATTCCCTAATTTTTACAACAATTGGTATTTTTTTAGTCTGTCAAATATGTATAATAAGCCTAACACATTAATAAACATGCCTTCGTTAATAATTAAAGCCTCATAATTTACCTGGAAAAAAGATGTACAATGATCCAGGCAATTAAATCACATTACATAATTGTCATAAAGAGCTCTATTTACTTATTGGTAGATATAAAATTTAATATAATTAATAAGAAGTTCTGTTACAACTGATTTCTTGAATTTGTATATATGATTTTTTTACTTGACTTCTTAAAGACAAGCTGAAATTTGAAAATAGGTTTTGCTCAAACTCTCCTTGCCCTCACTTACTCATCTTTTCTGTTGTGGCTTCACATTTCTCATTTACTCTCTCCATTTATCTAGGTATTATTTATGATAACATACTGTTACAATAATCTCTCACTCCAGTTACCTTCATATGGTTTCAAAATATGCTTGTATTTTTCCCCCTTTTCCCTACTTTTATTGATTAGTTTGAAAAATTGTTTTTTGCTTTTTTTTCCTCTTGCTACTACTATAAAATCAACCAGTGGGTAAACATAATTAGATACAGTATTTTGTAGACATTTTCTGTGAATCACTACACAGGAGAAGATTTTAATATTTTAAAACAAATAATGGAGAAAAGTACTTACCCACAGTCCCTTCTGTGCCATCGGTTTCCTTTGGAATATAATGTGCAGAAAGATCACTCTGAAGGACTTCATCTGATGTGGCTCTGGCTAAAGCAGCAGCCAGAAAGGAAGGGCAGTTACTAAAAGAGAAAAATAAAAGGCTATTTCAGTAAGAATTAGGAACCATCACATTTTAAATTATTACTAATTACTTATTAATTATTAACATTGTCTCAAAACAAAATTATACCTTTAAATAATATTCACTGCATATTTGTTGAGAGCATATTATATGGTAGGCAGTCGCCTAGGCACTGGGTATACACTGGTGAATAACACAGCTATGGCCCCTGACCTGGGGAGGCTTAGGGAGACAGATGATGAATAAGTAAACAGATAGGATATAACTTAAAATTGCGATACATTTTATAAAGGAAACAAATAGGATAGAAAGTATTAAAGGGAAGTACCTACTTAGAATAGTCAGGAATGCCATATACCTCAAAGGATGAGAAAGACGCAGTTATGTGGGAGTGGGAAGCTGGGGGAGAATATTCCAGGCAGAGAAAACAGCATGTGTACAGGCCCCTTCTGAAAGCTTGGTATGTTTGAGGAACCGGAAGAAGCCCAGAGAAGATAAAGTATAGTGGGTAAGGGGGAAAGTAGTGAGGAATAAGGTCAGAGGAACAGGAACAGGCCAGTTATATGGATCTTTTACTCCAAATGCAGGGGGAAGTAACTGAAGATTGTGAGCTAGACAGTGTCATAACCAGACATATTAATTAAAATATTACTTTGACTGCTGTGTCAAAGAAAATTGGATGGCAGCAAGAATGAATGAGGGTGACCAATAAGGAGACTGTTGTAATCCAGGTGAGATTAAAAAAAAAAAGTGATTTTGGAGAAAGAAAATATAGAACTTGCTGATTACTGTAATGTAGAGGTGAGAGACAGAAAAGAATGAGCCTGAGTCCTAGGTTTTGGCCAGAGCAACTCGGTGAATGGTGGCATCATTCACCTAGATGGAGGAACCAGGAAAAGACAGATTTGTGGAGGAAAAGGGTAAAGTAGAAAATAAGAATTCATTTTAGCCATGTTAAGTTGGAAAAATCTGTGAGATATCCTTGTGAAGGTGTCAGATGGCTAATTATATATTTTAGTGTGGATCTCAGAGATGTTAGGAAATTTGGAAGTCATGAATGTATGGATGGTATTTAAAACTATGGAAATAGAGGGGAATTCCCTGGCGGTCCAGTGCTTAGGACTCCGCACTTCCACTGCAAGGGGCATGGGCTCCATCCCTGGGGGGGTGGGAGTGGTGGGAACTAAGATCCCACAAGCCGCCAACCGTGGCCAAAAAAAAAAAAAATTTTTTTTAAACTATGGAAATAGAATAGATCACATAGAGAAAACATAAAAAGAGGACTACTATGGACCAGTGACTTCTATGTGCCTCCTGTTTTCCCCCTTTTGGAATAGTAAGTACCTTCCCAACATACGCATTGTATGTTGGGTAGTAGTGGGGAAGGGGGTAGATAATATGCCTCTTTAGTCTCCAAGTTTTCAAATCAAATGGAACTGTATTCAAGGAGCTGTCATCAAGAAATTATACCCAAGGAATCTCACCTGGACCTGACCTCACTGAGATCCTGAACCCCAAGCCTGAGCCTGATGCCATTAAGGGATGAAACTTTGGGAGACTTTGTGGGGAGGATGAGTGATCTTTTTGCATGTGGGAAGGATGTGAATTGTGCGGCCAGAACAGACGGTGGCAGATTGTTTTTCTAAAAAAGGTCACAGCAATATTTCTGGTCCTACACGCTCTTTAAGAACTTTACCGTTCCAAATGAAGAGGCAGAATCTGTTTTCCCTTCTTTGAATGTGAATGAGACTTTGACGAAAAAAAAAAAGTGGCAAGAGTGATGCTGTGACTTCTGGGATTTGGTCATAAAAGACTACAAGACTTCCCCTTGGCTTTCTCTTCTCTCTTCCTCCCTTTTCTCCTTTTCCTCCCCTTCCTCTGCCATTCCCCTCCCTCTGGGACATGGACAGGTTCATGTGGGTGTCAGCTGAGGCTCCCAGTCGATGGCTATTATCAACTGCCTGACATGTAATGGCAAAGGCCTTCAGATGATACCAGTCCCAGCCTGAGGCCCCAGACATCCTGGAACAGAGATAGGCTGACCCTGCTTTGCCCAGTCTTAACTCCTGGTCCAAAGAAACTATGAGCATCATAAATGATTGTTTTATGCCACTAAGTTCTGTGCTAATTTGTTACACAGCCATAATAACTGAAAACCCAACACTGAGAAGCTTGGTGGAAGATAAGGAACCTATAAATACTGAAAAGACAGCAAGATAAGTAAAAGGTGGACCAAGAGAGTAGAATATTTGAAGAACAGAATGGTCAACTATGTCAATACTACTGAGAAGTCAAACAAGATAAGGGGAAAAATTAGATACTAAATTTAATAACATGTAAATAAATCATCACTGACTGGGTGCCAAGACAATTCAATGGGGAAAAAAATAGTACTTTCTACAAATGGTGCTGGGACAACTGGATATCCACACACAAAATAATCAAGTTAGTGTCTTTCCTTACACCATATACAAAAATTTACTCAAAATGGATCATAGACCTAATTATAAGAGCTAAAACTATAAAAATTTTAAAAGAAAACATAGCAGTAAAACCTCAAGACCTTGGATTAGGCAATGGCTTTCCTAAATATGACACCAAAAATACAAGCAGCAAAAGTAAAAAAGAGTTAAACTGAACTACATCAAAATTAAAAACTTTTATGCCGGACTTCCCTGGTGGCACAGTGGTTGGGAATCCGCCTGCCAATGCTGGGGACACAAGTTCAAGCCCTGGTCAGGGAAGATCCCACATGCCGCAGAGCAGCGAAGCCCGTGTGCCGCAACTACTGAGCCTGCGCTCTAGAGACTGTGAGCCCCAACTACTGAAGCCCGCGCACTCTAGGGCCCATGCTCCACAACGAGAAGCCACCACAATGAGAAGCCTGTGCACCACAACGAAGAGCAGGCCCCACTCGTCACAACCAGAGAAAGCCCGCGCGCAGCAACGAAGACCCAACACAGCCAAAAAATAAAATAAATAACACTATAGAAATATTAAAAAAAAAAAAAGAATTGTAGTGGTAGTGGTAGTACTTGGGCATATAACCTAAAAGGATGGACTGTTGTAGTCTGAGAACAGGATACTTGTGTGTATGATTTTGGAGCTGGTGCAATTTTTGTGATAACAAGGTTTAGGTGGGACCAAGAAAGTGAGTGGTTTAGAAAGAGATAAAATTAAAATATTTACGTTCTAAGTCCCCAAGGGAAAAATAAAAAACTTAGAAAATTCTGTTTATCATTCATCAGTATTCTTCAAATTGTAGATTATGATCCATTAGTGGGTAAATCAATTTATGAATTGTGAGCATTTTTTTTAAAAAAAAGGAAATAGAATAAGGTGCATGAGGTAAAGCTAAGTATTCCAGATATATATTAAGTAAGTATATACTGAATCCTGATAATGATGAAAAAAAATTTTGAAAGTTACTACCCTTTAACAATTATGAAATAAATTGATGGCATCCCTTGAAATCCAAATGCTTTATAAACAATATTACCATTTCTCCTTTCATGCTAAGTTAACCGAATTTTTCTTGATGAGTCAAAAATCTTCCTTCATAGACCTAAACCCTTTGTCAGCATTGCTTGTCTTTACCTTCCATCAAGCTTTATTTTGATTAACTGGACACATCCAGATATTTTGCCCAAGTGGACTTTTAGTATATAGTTATAACATTTACTTGGTCCCTTTGCTGTTTTAAAATTAATGTTTAAAAAAATCTGAAAACCTTTATTGCAACCTTGTTCCCAAGAGTTGCCCCCAGAAAGGATATCTTTTGTATAATTATTAAACTATCTGGATCTCGGTTCACCAAAGGGAAGAATGTGAAAACTTCAGAGAATAAGGCAAGAACCATTAGTCTCATTAATGTGTCATCTGCAATACATTTTTAGTCACAGTTAATGTAATTTTTTACTTTTTGTCAGACAGAATGAAAATATTTTCAGTGAAGTAGGGAGGAGGATTAGCTGACGAATAGCTAGAGATAAAACATCAAGCTAGACACCTCACCCACATCAGCTATTCCTACATGTCAAAAAGCTACAACACTTAGCATGAATAAGTTCTTATGGTTTCGACTCTGATTGAAAGTGATTATTTCTGAAAAATCAGAATTGCAAATATATTTTAAAACATAGTCACATCAGAGAATATTTGATCAACTCAAATAAAAGCTTATCATTAAAGCTTGTCATTTCTAAGAGAACTACCGAGAGAAACTAACATGATAATAACATAGCAAACTGCTTTCTTTCATCATTTCTCATACAATACTTGAAAGATCCCTATACAGCAGGTTTTAGAGTTTTAAAGTTTGGCAAATGTATTACATAGCAAATATCAGAGGAGGGCCAGTAATCAAGGCAATCTGGGGAACTGGGATTACAAATGTTACTATGTTGAGAACATTGCTTTAGAAGAGTATGATTAGAAATTTTTTAACTTTTGCAGTATGTGTCATTTTGGGGGACTGGCTCTTTTAAAATCAAATTAATCGTGTTAAGGCCCTTCAAATATAGTCCAAGAACACTGTTTTGCTATTTACTTATATTAACAGATATTTCTAAGTGCTTATTACCATTCCTATCTTCAAGCAATTCACATCCTGCAAACAAAAGCAAATACATTTTCATACATACCAATTTGTTACTTTCTTGTTTGTTTTGGGAATACAAGTACAGACTTTATATAGTCATAGATAAAAATAAAATCTTTAGTTTATGTCTATGTCATATACAAACTATATGCATAAACACCTTTTGAACAATGTTGAGATATCATTAGGGGTCTCATTAGTTTTAAATTTTATTTATTTATTTTTAATTAATTAATTAATTTTTGGCTGTGTTGGGTCTTCATTCCTGCACGCGGGCTTTCTCTAGTTGCAGTGAGCAGGGGCTACTCTTCATTGAAGTGTGTGGGCTTCTCATTGCGGTGGCTTCTCTTGTTGTGGAGCACAGGCTCTAGGCGCGCAGGCTTCAATAGTTGTGGCACACTGGCTTCAGTAGTTGTGGCTTGCAGGCTCTAGAGCGCAGGCTCAGTAGTTGTGGCGCATGGGCTTAGTTGCTCCGTGGCATGTGGGATCGAACCCATGTCCCCTGCATTGGCAGGCGGTTCTTAACTACTGCGCCACCAGGGAATTCCCTGGTTAGTTTTAATTTTTAAGTTTAGTCACATACATAAAAAAATTCCACTTCACGGGAATTCCCTGGCGGTCCTGTGGTTGGGACTCCTTGCTCTCATTTCCAAGGGCCCAGGTGAGGGCCTGGGTTCAATCCCTGGTCAGGGAATTAGGATCCCACAAGACAAAAAAAAAAAAAAAAAAAAAGAAAAAGAATTCCACTTCAGTAAAGCTATTTGTCAATGAATACATGAATGCATATTTGGATTTCTGTGGACACTGACTTTTTCAATGTTATGTATTGTGAAGCAGAAATCCAGCTCTATTAAACTTCATACACTGAACTCTGTAAACAAAGCACAGGGTCTCTCTTTAAGCTAACAATAGTTCTTCAGACACACAAAATAAAACTCAGATTCATAAATGTTCTGACTCTTCTTCCCTGCTGCTCATATTGGCTAGCGTCATCTTTATCCTCAGACTATTTATCTGAGTAGGTCAGTCTCGACTCCTCAGTTCTATTTCAGAAATAACCACAACCCAAAGCATGCCTGGTGGAAGAGTTTGAATTATAAAAATACAGTTGTATCCTAGTGACCTTGAACAGTTCAGTACTTATCAGTGTTTATACTATTTTGTTTTAATCAGTATTTTCCCGAATTAGTCCTTTAAAAAGCCATACAGTATATCTGGGAGCAGTATTTAAGGATGAGGTGGATGTTAAATCATTGTTACAGACTGAAAGTTTGTCCCCCCACCACCCAGATTCATATGTTAAAATTTTAATCCCCAATGTAATGGTATTTGGAGGTGGAACCTTCGGGAGGTAATTAGGTGATGAGGGTGGAGCCCTCATGAATGAGATTAGTGCCCTTATGAAAAAGAGACCCATGAGAGCTCCCTTGCCCCTTCCACCAGGTAAGGACACAAGGATAAGACAATTATCTATAAGCCAGAAAGCATGCTCTCACTAGATACCAAATCTGCCCCGGCTTTGATCTTGGACTTCCCAGCCTCCAGAAATGTAAGAAATAAATTTCTGTTGTTTATAAGCCTTCCAGTCTATGGTAATTTGTTAAAGCAGCCCAAATAGACTAAGACAATCACTATGGAACTACTCAAATCATTATCATAACTAGTGGAGCACAAAGAAGGAAAACTTCAGTACTGAGTATGTTCATGTTTTTTGCTCTAGATGAGCATTGATTTCTTTAGATTTCATAACAGGACCAAGTCATAGGAGAATCCCTAGCATTACTTTCACCTAATGTGCTTGCAAGAATTTTTTAAGTGATGAAGAATAATTAGGGATCACTTTGAAGCCTGGACATAAACACAAGTGAGACCTAAAGTTTCTGCCAACTTATTTAATTGCTATTCAACTAACTTGTTGGAGACAGGTTATAGCATAAATATAAGGAGTTAGAAAGCTGGGTTCTAATTCTAGCTCAGTAACCTGAAAAAAGACTTAAAGTCTCTGGATTTTAGTTCCTCAATAGAAAAATTAAGAAATTGAAATAAAATAACTCTAAAGTCTCTTCCAGGTTTAAAATTCTAATTCTATGATTCTATTCCAATAAGGTTTTGAATTTGTAAGATGGGACAAAGGCAGTGTAAAGGTATAAATTAACACACTTCAGATCCAAACAAATGTTTTTATATACACCAGCAGAATGGAAATAAACTCTATATATTCCTTTTGTAAGCAATATAGGGATATTCTGCTTTATGTACTAGTGTCTACTTAAAAGCTGAATGTATATTTATTTTGATAAATATAATCAATCCTTGCAGTGAATCTACCAGTTAGGAAAGAATCCTCAGATTTTATATATTAAAAGAAACATGCCATAAACATCATATAAAATAATATAGTTAGCAACTGGTTATGAAGCTTTATATTTCAAACAGAAGAGTACTATTTCGGGCTTCCATGGTGGCGCAGTGGTTGAGAGTCCGCCTGCCGATGCAGGGGACACGGGTTCGTGCCCCGGTCCGGGAGGATCCCACATGCCGCGGAGTGGCTGGGCCCGTGAGCCATGGCCTCTGAGCCTGCGTGTCCAGAGCCTGTGCTCCGCAACGGGAGAGGCCACACAGTGAGAGGCCCGCGTACCGAAAATAAATAAATAAATAAGTAAGTAAATGTTAAAAAAGAGTGCTATTTCTTACCTCTTTAAAAATATTTATTTACAAAAGCTTATTCTTCCTCCACTCCATAGGTTGACATGAGTCCAATCCAATTTTTCCATTAGAGAAAAGGAAAGGAGTTAGATTGGAATTGAATATGAAACCTGGCTCTCTTTCAGCACTGTATATTGCCATCTTGGTATAAAACAGGAACCAATAGATAAATAGATTATTCTAGCATAAAACATTTAATTTTCATTTATTTTCAAATATCATGGGTGGGTAAGTTTTGTTAGATGGACAGGATAGTATTTTAGTCAGATCTTTTTTCTAACTTGTTAGTATCTTCCACATGCGTATTAAGACAATACACATTTTAAGACTGCAAACTGAATTGTTATAAACCAAGCCAGGAAGCATTTTCCTCACAATGCCAAACCTACACAAATCACTAAAGACATTATTAGAGAAATTAGAGGTTTAAAAGTACATCCTTCCTGACACTGGCAATGTGGGCGTCAGCACAGCACCCACAGCTGTGTTTCAGCAGTCTTGGCATAGCATTCCTAAGCTAATAAAAATTCTTGAAGGTGGGTAGTTTCCGTCAATTAACTCTGAGAGAAACTCATCTGGAGCAGCCTCACCTCAGCCCACATATGACGATGATGCTGTCTACTCAATATGCCCTTGCTAGGGTGACAACATGTAAATGTTAAATTTCTGATCACTCCCCTCCCCCAAGTTACTCATATGTATTCTAAATCTAGAATACACATTAAATTAAAATAAAGAAGGCAAATTCTCCACCGGACTTGGTATTCTTTTTCTTAGTGGACCAAATGGAGTTAAACTCAGGGTTGAATTCTTTCCTCTTTAAGCTATTTTCTTTCTTTCTATAGCAGCCTCCAGGAACGCCACCTGGAGTCAGCTGATTATAATGCCCACACACCACAGATTCTGTTAGTTAGCCTTGAATATATATAATGCCAACTACCAAATGACTGGCTCCTGAAGTGCTGGGTTTGGGGTTCTTACAACAGAAATTTCATTCCCTACAGTTGCTATCAGTGTAATCTTAACAATCATTTGTTCATTCTGACCAGGTTGATACTGAAGCACAGCCAACAGGATCTTAAGTTTTCTGTGAATGGCAACCTAGATGTTACACATTTACCAAATATCAAACTACCACTAGTGTCATAAGATCACAAAAAGAAGAGCGCTTAGCAGTAACTCTTTTTCGTCATTATTCTTCCATGACCAAAAGGAATTAAACTGTGCAAGTTAACTGAAACTTATCAACATCACCAATGTACCTTCCTGTTGCTAACTCCTACACCCTGTTCTCAGATCTGACTCACGTAGAAGCATCTGACTGCTGATTATTCCCTCTAATTTGATACACTCCCTTCTCTAGGTTTCTAGAACATCACACTCTCCTACGTCACTCACAGGATTCTGTCTTCTCAATCTCATTTGATGGTTCTTTCTCTTCTTCCTGCCTTTGGAACTCCTCTTACCATGTTTTAAGTCTTTTCTTTTTCTTTTTGCATAGCCTTCATCAATTTCTTGTATACAACATGCATTTCTTATATATTATGTTTATCACTTATATTATGACTGCATTCTTTCTCCCACTAGACTGCAGATATTTTTGTCTACTTTTGGTCATTGATGTCTGATGCTCAGATGTCTGATGCCTGGCACACAGTGATCAATAAGTATTGGCTGAATAAATAAACTTCTGTCTTTCTGATTTATATCGATATATATTTAAGCCATTCCCTAACTTCTTAGAATGAATGTTCCTTAAGAGGAGAAAATCAGTACATTTACATAACAGTATATCACATAACATGATGTTGAGTTCTTACATGTAGGCTATGAAACTTGGGCTAGTATTAGTAAACAGGTGATAACCATTGGCAAACAGGAACTATGGTCATATTTACACTTTTGTTGTCAACTCAAGTAACTGGTTTATGCTATCTCTAGTCCCTTTCACTAAGAGATAATGTATTCAAAAATTTAAAATACGTATGGCTTTTTAGTAGGAACTTTAATTCAACCAATACTTTTAAACCATTGACCAGTTTTAAGAAAGCAGGGGCTTCCAAACCCCCTAGGCTGTGCAGACAGCCATGAGGGGCCCCAGCCCAACAACCAGGAGGCCAGCAGCAGCCCCATGTACCTCCTGGGTTGCACAGTCAACCTGCCCTCCAGTGGGCACACAGCCACTGCACAAGACACAGCCTCACGGCCAACCAGACTAGGGGCCAGCCCTGCCTACCAGTGCACCTAGAGCAGTCAGCTCATCACAACATAAGGGACCATGCAGCCCACATAGGGAGCACACCTAGAGCATATAACTCTGGTGACCAGAGGGGAGTGTGCTGTGGGGCCCCACAGGATGTCTCCTAAAAAAGACCACTTCTCCAAGATCAGGAAACATAATCAACTGACCTAACACATAGAAATAAACAGATAATTGGGCAAAATGAGGAGACAGAGGAATATGTTCCAAACAATGGAACAAGACAAAAACTTCAGAAAAAGAACTAAATGTGGAGATAAGCAATCTGCCCAATAAAGAGTTCAAGGTAATGATCATAAGGATGCTCACCAAATGTGGAAGAAGAATGGAGGAACGCAGCGAGAATTTCAACAAAGAGAAAATATAAAGAAGAACCAAACAGAGCTAAAGAATGCAATAACTGAAATTTTAAAATACACTAGAAGTAATCAATGGTAGATGAGATTATACAGAAGAATGGATCAGCAATCTGGAAAACAGAGTAGTAGCAATCACCCAAACTCAATAGAAAAGAGAATTTTAAAGAAAGCAGGATAGTTTAAGAAACCTCTGAGACAACATCAAGCATAATAACATTCACATTATAGAGGTCCCAGAAGGAGAGGAGAGAGGGAAAGGGGCAGAGAAATTATTTGAAGAAATAATAGCTGAAAACTTCCCTGACCTGGGAAAGGGAACAGACATCCAGGTCCAGGAAGCACAGAGAAGCCCAAACAAGATGAACCCAGAGAGATTTATACCAAGACACATTATAATGAAAATGGCAAAAATTAAAGAGAAAATCTTAAAAGCAGCAAGAGAAAAGCAACTAGTGAGGTATTAGGGAACTTCCATAAGCCTATCAGCTGACTTTTTAGCAGACACTTTGCCGGCCAGAAGGGAGTGACATGATATATTCAAAGTGATAAGAGGGAAAAAATTACCAAGAATACTCTACCCGACAAGGTTATCATTCAGATTTGAAGCAGAGACAGAAAGTTTTACAAACAAAAGCTAAAAAATTTAGCACCATTAAACCAGCATTAAGAGAAATGTTCAAGGGACTTCTCTAAGCAGGAAAGAAAAGGCCACAACTAGAAATATCAAAATTATGAAAAGAAAACTCTCACTAGTAAAGGCAAACATATAGTAAAGGTAGTAGATCAATCACTTATGTAGCTCGTAGGAAGGTTAAAGGACAAAAGTAGTAAAACCGGGCTTCCCTGGTGGCGCAGTGGTTGAGAGTCCGCCTGCCGATGCAGGGGACACGGGTTCGTGCCACGGTCCGGGAAGATCCCACGTGCCGCGGAGCGGCTGGGCCCGTGAGCCGTGGCCGCTGAGCCTGCGCGTCCGGAGCCTGTGCTCCGCAACGGGAGAGGCCACAACAGTGAGAGGCCCGCGTACCACACACACACACACACAAAATCACAGAGGAATAGAGCAAAATAAGAAGAAAGGAACAGAGAAGAACTACAAAAAAACCCAGAAAACAATTAAAATGGCAATAAGTACATACCTATCAGTAATTATTTTAAGTGTAAATAGACTAAATGTGCCAATCAAAAGACATAGAGTGGCTGAATGGATAACAAGACCCATATATACACTGCCTACAAGCACTCGTTTGTGGTCTAAAGACACACGAAGACAGGCCTAGGGCCGGTTGCGCAGGTGGCAGGCAGCTGGGTGCCGCCATCTTGCCATCTTGCCATACAGTGGGAGCTGTGTGCCTGGCTCCCATGTCCTGCAGCCATGTTGCCTTGCACCCTCCCCTCAGGGTGGTCCTGCCCTGGTCTGGGCTCAACGAGGCAAGGGCTGGAGGCTGGCAGTGGCAGGGCAGCCCATGGCCTGAGATGGTGATCTTTTGTGCAGCTCTAAATTACTCCAACTGACAGGGCAAGGGGGAGAAGCATGCTGTCTCCTGCCACAGGTTTCCCCCTAAAGGACTTAAAATGTCTGATCCAGTTATTAAAGGCTGTTCAGAAGGATAACTGGACCCCCACTAAGTAGTCTTTCCACAGTAGTGAACACTTCACCAAAGAAAGCTTCTCCACGAGGCTGGAGGATGAGCACTGACTGCTCAAGACCGTGGCCATGGCTTCCGTCTTCCACCTGACTGAGAAGAAGGGAGCTGGAGGCCATGGATGCACCAGGAGAAAGGATACCAGAAAGGCCTCAGGGGGCTTGAGGGGACATGTGAGTGAAGCAGACAGGAAAGGAGCCGCAGGGTCATCAACATCCTCAAGTGAAAACCCAGTGGTCAAGCTGGAGTCCTGTAAGTTGAAGTGAGCTGCACTGTAGGGTAAAACTGCACCCAGGGCCACCCCAGAAGCCACCAGTCAGAAACTGGTGCAGCAGCAGCCTCTGGAAGTACTCCAGAAGCCGATCTGGCTAGCGCAGCATCAGACAGCCAGGGAGAAGCAAACATGTCTGCTGTAGATGCTGGCAATCAGAACACCACCATCCCCTGATGGGGGCCTGGTAGATAAGAGTGGCATTTCCTTGGATGACTTTATCCCCCCAGTATCTGGGGCTTGCAAATTTACTGGCTCACTTCATTTTTACAGTTTCCCCTCCAAGCATGCTGGAAAGCGGCTGTCTGTCCCCTGAGAGCCTGTTGACCGAAAGAGGCTAAAGAGAGACATGGAGCCTGACTGCAGCAAAACCAGCCTGGGGCCCAACAAGGGCTTGGCACAGAGCCCCACAAGTTTGTCCCTCACAGCAATGCCTCAGAAGCCCTCCCAGAGCCCCTCCACCCCTCCAACGGATGTTACCCTGAAGCCAGGCACAGAAGCTGTGCTAGGTGAGCACAGGGACACCAGCCCCATGTTCATTAAGGAGATCATCCTGTCAGCATTGGGGGCCTACAAATTCGTCAGTTTGTTGCAGTCCTGCTGCTTCTCATCCTGGCAGAACAAGAACAAAGTGTGCTTCCTATGGGAGCAGGAGAACAGCAAGCTGAAGACCCTGCAACACAGGCTCAGCTGCTGGGACAGCCAGGCGCGCAAGCTGCAGGAGAAGCGGGGCCAGCTGAAGAGAGCAAGCTTCCCCTACCTGAGCAGGCGGCTGTCCCCTCAGCCCCCCGCCCCTGTGGTCAGTACCAGAGCCTTGAGGCTCCCACACTGCCTGGTTATTATGGGGCGGGGCTCTTGCTGATGGCCTCTGAGCACTTCTGTGTGTTGCGTGCTCCCTGCTGTCTCTGCAGAGGCTATGATGGTGGTGGCTGTACCTGTAGAAGAGGAGCCCAGGTTGGTGAGCTTTTACCTCACTCACTCCAGGGCACACTCACGACGCATCTTAGGAGTGCGGGTTCAGCTAGTGAGACAGAAGGCATTTCGTGTCAGCTGGGAAAGCCAGAACTACTCAATGAATGGTTGACAATTGGTTTTCCACTTGAACGGGGGTAAATCCCTTTGTACTGCATATCTCACACAAACATAAAATCCTAATGAATTAGGATCTAAATGTAAAATAAAATAGACATAGTAAACTATTAGAAAAATTATAGGAGACTCTTAAAATCATGTGGAGGTTTTTCATTCATGTTCTAATATCCTTGAAGTTAAATAATTTCGAACATCAATAATAATTTCCTTAAAATAGAAAAAAAAACATACACACAGTGAAAGTGAGGTGATGGAAAAAGTTAATCCATGCAAATGGAAACAAAAAGAAAGCTGGAGTAGCAATACTTATATTAAAAAAGCCTTTAAAACAAAGACAAAGAATGACATTACATAATGATAGAGTGATGAATCCAACAAGAAGATATAGCAATTGTACATATATATGCACCCAACATAGAAGCATCTAAATACATAAAGCAAATATTAACAAACATATAGGGAGAAAGTGACAGTAATACACTGGATACACAGTGATCCAAAATCTATGGGATGCAGCAAAAGCAGTTCTGAAAGGAAAGTCTAGTGATACAAGCCTACCTCAGGAAACATGAAAAATCTCAAAAAAGCAATCTAAACATACATCTAAAGAAACGACAAGAAGAACAAAGGAAACTCAAAGTTAGTAGAAGGAAAGAAATAATAAAGATCAGAGCAGAAATGAAATAGAGACTAAGAAACAGAAAACACTGATAAAACTAAGAGCTGGTTCTTTAAAAATATAAATGAAATTGATAAAACTTAAGCCAGACTCATCAAGAAAAAAAAAGAGGCTCAAATTTAAAAAATCAGAAATTAAAAAGGAGAAGTTACAACTGACACCAGAGAAATACAGAGGATCATAAGAGATTACTATGAACAATGACATGCCAATAAATTTGTCATCCTAGAAGAAATAGGTGAATTCCTAGAAACATATAATCTTTTTTTTTTTTTTTTTTTTTTTTTGCGGTACATGGGCCTCTCACTGTTGTGGTTGCTCCCATTGCGGAGCACAGGCTCCGGACGCGCCGGCTCAGCGGCCACGGCTCACGGGCCCAGCCACTCCGCGGCATGTGGGATCTTCCCAGACCGGGGCACGAACCCGTGTCCCCTGCATCAGCAGGTAGACTCTCAACTACTGCGCCACCAGGGAAGCCCAAAACATACAATCTTGAAGACTGAATCAGAAAGAAATAGAAAATATGGACAGACCAATTACTAGTAACAAAATTAAATCAGTTAAAAAAGAAAAAAAATCCTGACATATAAATGTCCAGGACCAGATAGCTTCACAGGTGAATTCTACCAAACATTTAGAGAAGAGTCAACACCTATCTTTCTCAAACTATTCCAAAAATTTGAAGAGGAAGGAATGCTTCCAAACTCATTCTATAAGGTTAGCATTACCCTGACACTAAAAACAGACACCACAAAAAATGAAAATTAGAGGCCAATATCACTGATAAACATAGAAGCAAAAATCCTCAACAAAATATTAGCAAACTGAATTCAACAACACATTAAAAGGATCATACACCATGATCGAGTAGGATTTATCCCAGGGATGCAAGGATGGTTCAATATACACAAATCAATCAATGTGATACACCACATTAACAAACTGAAGAATAAAAATCATATGATCATCTCAACAGATGCAGAAAAGCTTCTGACAAAATTCATCATCCACTTGTGATTAAAAAAAAAAAAACCTCATCAAAGTAGGTATAGAGAAAATATAGCTCAACATGATAGAGGCCAACAGTTACAAACCCACAGCCAACATCACAGTCAACGATGAAAACCTGAAAGCATTTCCTCTAAGATCAGGAACAAGAATGCCGATTGTCCCCACTTTTATTCAACATAGTATTGAAAGTCCTAGCCACAGAAGTCAGACAAGCAAAAGAAATAAAATAAATCCAAATTGGAAAGGAAGAAGTAATACTGTCACTATTTGCAGATGGCTTGATACTACATATAGAAAATCGTAAAGCCACCACTAAAATACGGTAAGTCCCCTACATACGCATGAGTTCTGTTCCAAGAGCACGGTCATAAGTCCAATTTGTTCATAAGTCCAACAAAGTTAGCCTAGGTACACAATCGGCTATACAGTACTGTACTGTAATAGGTTTATAATACTTTTCACACAAATAATACATAAAAAACAAAAAATAAAGAAAACACTTTTAATCTTACAGTACAGTACCTTGAAAAGTACAGTAGTACAGTACAGCAGCTGGCATACAGGGGCTGGCATCAAGTGAACAGGCAAGAAGACTTACTGGAGGAGGGAGAGGAGGTGGGAGATTGTAGAGCTGAAGGATTGTCAGCAATAGGAGATGGAGGGCAAGCTGCAGTTTCACTCACACCTGACGTTGATGGCACAGGTTCTGGTTCCTTGCTGGATTCAATTCTATCTACCCTCCTGAAAAAATGATCCAGTGATGTCTGGGTAGTAGCTCATTTTTTCTCGTCATAGATGACACAGTAGCACTGGACTGCATTCTGAACGGCGGCTGCAACCCTCATGTACCGTTCTACGTTCGGGTCCTGTGCCTCTAAAACTAACAGTGCCTGGTCAAATAAAGAAAACCCCCTTGTCATTTCCTGCATCGTGAGTCTCTTCGGTTCTTCAGTTACTACTTCTTCCTCTTGTTTCTCTGTGTCCTTTCTCTGGGCCTCCAATTCCACCAGGTCTTCATTAGTAAGCTCCTCGTGTTGCACAGCAAGGAGTTCAATGAAGTCGTCCTCTTGCAGATCTAGCTCCAGCTTCTCACTGATGGTCACTAAGTTGCTGAAGACCACGTTCACATCTTTGAAAGTTCGCAACTTGAAGGTTCATATGTAGGGGACTTACTGTATACAAAGCACTCATACAACTCAACACCAACAAAAACCAACAACCTGACTAGACAATGGGCAGAGGGCCTGAACAGACACTTTTCCAAATAAGACATACTGATAGCCAACAGACACGTGCAAAGATGCTCAACATCACTAATCATCAAGGAAATATAAATCAAACCCACAAAGGGATACCATTTCATACCTGTCAGAATGGCTATCATCAAAAAGACCACGAGGGCTTCCCTGGTGGTGCAGTGGTTGAGAGTCCGCCTGCCGATGCAGGGGACACGGGTTCGTGCCCAGGTCCGGGAAGATCCCACATGCCGCGGAGCGGCTGGGCCCGTGAGCCATGGCCACTGAGCCTGCGCGTCCAGAGCCTGTGCTCCGTAACGGGAGAGGCCACAACAGTGAGAGGCCTGTGTACCGAAAAAAAATAAAAGACCACAAATAACAGGTGTTGGTGAGGATGTGGAGAAAAGGGAATCTTCGTGTACTGTTGGTGGGATTGTAAAATGGTACAACCACTATAGAAAACAGTATGATGGTTCCTCAAAAAATTAAATATAGAACTGCCATATGATCCAGCAATTTCACTTCTGGGTATATACCTTACAAAAGTATGAATTTGAAAGCATATATACACCCTGAAATTCACTGTAGCACATTTTACAATAGCCAAGATATGGAAGCAACCTAAGTGTCTGTCAATAGACGAATGGATAAAGAAGATGTGGTGTATATATACAATGGAATATTATTATTCAGCCATAAAAAATTGAAATTTTGCCATTGCGACAACATGAATGGATGTAGAGGGTATTATGCTCAGGAAATAAGTCAAACAGAGAAAGACAAATACTGTATGATCTCAATTATATGTGGAATCTAAAAAACAAAAACAAAAAAGTGAAAACAGACTCATAGATACAGAGAACAACCAGGTGGTTGCCAGAGGGGAGGGGTGGGGGTGGGGAACAAAATAGGTGGAGGAGATAAAGAGGTAAAAACCTTCAGTTATAAAATAAATAAGCCGGGCTTCCCTGGTGGCGCAGTGGTTGAGGGTCCGCCTGCCGTTGCAGGGGACACGGGTTCGTGCCCCGGTCCGGGAAGATCCCACATGCCGCGGAGCGGCTGGGCCCATGAGCCATGGCTGCTGAGCCTACGCGTCCGGAGCCTGTGCTCACAACGGGAGAGGCCACAACAGTGAGGGGCCTGCGTACCGCCAAAAATTTAAAAAATAAATAAATAAATAAATAAAATAAAATAAAATAAATAAGCCGTGGAGATGTAATACACAGCATAAGGAATACTCTTCAATAGTACTGTAATAACTCTGTATGGGGACAGATGGGTGCTAGACTTACTGTGGTGATCATTTCATAATGTATGCAAATGTCAAATCTCTGTAGTACACCTGAAACTAACATAATATTATATATCCAACTATATATATATTTTTTTTTTAAAAAAACAGGGGCTTTACTAAGATGAAACACAATTATTCTTTGAAACACAACCAGAAATAGAACCCTGTTTAATGATTCTACTAATCCACATCACTATTTCTAGATATTACTTTAGGTCATAAGCTGTTACATATACATTCTGAATACAATATTGATATGGCCACTGAGCCTGCGCGTCCGGAGCCTGTGCTCCGCAACGGGAGAGGCCACAACAGTGAGAGGCCTGCATACCGCAAAAAAAAAAAGAAAAAAAAAGAAAAAAAAAGATTCCAGGTATACAAATAGTGTGAATTTCTGAAGTGTATACTAAGATCACAACTCCTTTCTTGTACATTTTTTTCCTAGAGTTGATGACTGCCTCACTTTTTCCCATTTGATTTGTTTTCAACATACCTATCAGTAATTTTTTCCAAATGCTCCAACAACATTGTGGCACACGATTCAATGATATTTTCCATATGTTCAAGCAAATCAGTTTCTATTTTTTCTCCTGGAAAACACCCTGGACTCTACAGTCTTGCTGTACAAATGACACCCTGGGACTTTTTTTTTTCTTTTTGTGTGGTACGTGGGCCTCTCGCTGTTGTGGCCTCTCCCGTTGCGGAGCACAGGCTCTGGACGCGCAGGCTCAGCGGCCATGGCTCACGGGCCCAGCCGCTCCGCGGCATGTGGGATCTTCCCGGACCAGGGCACGAACCCGTGTCCCCTGCATCGGCAGGCGGACTCTCAACCACTGAGCCACCAGGGAAGCCCCACCCTGGGACTTTCTTATGGAGCTCTTCTGTGTTTGGTTTCCCATTTCCTAGATCCCTCATCTTCTTTTCTTATCAACTAGTTTTTTAGATTTTGCTAGAGTACATCCTCTGTAGTTTTACAGCTTTCTACTATCTCCCCCCCTTATCCTCCCAATGCTTCTGAGTCATATAATATCTACATGTCAGAGTTTATAATATATAAATTCTGTCCTAGAATAGTAAGCCCCCCATTAATCCTATGGATTCAATGCTCATATCAAGTCTTTTGCTATATTTTCATCACTTGGTTATCTAAAGTATGTCCTCCAGTAGTTTCTCAAGAAGGCATTAGGGAAATTATATTTTCTGAGTTTTTGCATGTTTAAAAACATTGCCTTTTCACCTGAACAACAGTTTGAGTAGATATAAAATTCTTAGGTTACACTTTCCGTCCTTGAGGACTTTACAGATCTTGCTCTACTGTCTTCTGACACTGAACTTTTCTGAGAATTCTGAAGTCAATTTGAATCTTTCTCCCTGTCATGTTTATTCTTTTACTCTGGAGTCATCACAAAAAATTTTTTTTGCAGTCCAATAACATTACTAGATTATGCCTTAACGTTAATTGTTCTATGTAGATTCTTCCTGACTCATCATGTGCCCTGTCAATCTATAGATTCAAATCTGCATTTGTTTTGAGCAGTTTCTTTGAAAAATACCTGTAAATATTATATTACTTGAGTTTTATTCTTCAAGGACAACAATTATTCTCCTTTACCCATGTGCCACATCTAACACTGGTTCTTTATTCCTTTTAGACATGTGGTTAAGTTCCATTTCATTTTGTTCATTTTTTCTCAATTTTACCCTCCATGTACCTTACTGTGTTTTCCAGAAGTGTCTATTCTTTTTCCTGCTTCCAATACGCCCCTCATTTCATTGACAATTTAATTTTTCTCTTCCACTTATTTTTCGAGCTCTGTTAGCTAAACTTCACCTTTTGCACTAACCCTTCCTTGACCTATCTCTGCTTTGAGTTCTAGTTTTATCAAAGAACTTGCAAGATTAATTTTTAAAAATTATCATTCAAGACAATATATCTTATTGCAACTTTCATCAGGAATATTTTTCAATTGCCATTTATTTTTATTTTTGTTTATGTCAACTTTTTAAAATTTTTATTTATTTATTTTGCCATGCTGCACGGCATGCACGATCTTAGTTCCCTGAGCAGATTTCGAACCTATGCCCCCTGCAGTGGAATCGCAGGTTCTCAACCACTGGACTACCAGGGAAGTCCCTACTTCAACTTTCTAAAATTGTAATCTCTTTATATAAAAATCCCTGCTGGTTTCTTTATGATAATAATCTATAAATGAAGTATGTTTTTCCTGGACCAGCTCTTCATAAGAGGTTCATGTAGCTCAAAATGAAGTTCCTGAGGACCCAAGGTTGTGTGAGGGAGTTATTTTATTCTTGACTTCTCCCTAGCCAACAAAGCTGCTCATAATACAGAGTCTCTTGGGTCTTCCCTGGTTGTGCAGAGGTTAAGAATCCGCCTGCCAATGCAGGGCACATGGGTTTAAGCCCTGGTCTGGAAAGATCCCATATGCCGTGGAGCAACTAAGCCAGTGAGCCACAACTACTGAAGCCTGTGCACCTAGAGCCCGTGCTCTGCAACAAGCAGCCACGACAATGAGAGGCCCGCGCACCGCAACGAAGAGTAGCCCCCGCTCGCCGCAACTAGAGAAAGCCCACGCACAGCAACAAAGACCCACGCAGCCAAAAATAAAAACAAATAAATAAATTTTTTAAAAATATGGTGTATTTCCGTTCCTCATTCAGCATATCCTCTTTTCTTTCTTGGTGCCAAACTAGGTATTGAGGAGTCCCTGCTGGTAGCCTGTGAAAGGTTCCAAAATTATTTTTGCCCCCCTGCAAAGAATACCACCTTTTTTGGAGCATACACCTTACCGGCTTTCACTGAGATCTTCAGATGAAAGCATTCTATCTCATCATTTTCTGAAACCCATTTGGTCTTTGTTGCATTTGGTAGCCCTTAATTTTCTGACTTGGTGTTAACAGATATATCCTACTCTTACTGAAGGTGGAGTTTGCATTTTTCTTTATTGTTCATCCTCCTTCTTCTTTTTCCTGGTGATTTCTAAGAGAAGCAGACAATGTCATTGTTATTCTACTATTTTAAAGTCTGTAACGAGCCCTTATTTTTTTTTTATCACTCTCTGAACTGCTTTTCAGACAGAGAGTGATAATTACTCTCATAATATTGAGGCACATGCATTAAGTCTATCTTGATTCTTGAGTATGGCAAACCAGACAAAATAATACTTTCTTGAAGGACTGCATATTCAGTGAGTTGAATCAAATACATTCAACTATGAAGCATA
>NW_006774285.1:720678-758656 GCF_000442215.2 Lipotes vexillifer | reverse complement strand
GGGAAAGAAATGATTCCAGAAGGAAAATTGATGTGTGAGAAAAATCTGTAATTCTAAACTCCTATTCTATGCTACTTAATTTATGCTATGACCCTGTATTAGGCATTTTGCCCTCAGATTCTTCTCTGTAAACTTAAAATCTTTAGCTATTTGTTGCATGTATTTTGGATGGAATGTTGAGATCCTGTTTAAATATAAATTTGTAGCAACTGAGTAATACTGAGAGTAAATATCAAATCAACCAAAATTTATAAAGTGTTTATAATCACCTTTTATTCTCCTTCCTGCCCTCTAAATTATTCCAGTAAGCCCAAGGAAAACCGAAGCCAGGCAAAATCTGTAGCAGGTTGTAGATTCCTTCTTTCTAGTCTGTACAGCTAACATATGTGCAAAACCAACTGCATTCACCAGAATTTAAATAAATCACCAAGGAGAAAAAGCTGTAATTTACTTTCCTACTTTATTTTAATCCACATGATTATATAGAAATTCCAACAAACAGTCTTGCAAATACTCGCTTCTTTTTTTTTTAATATTTATTTATTTATTTATTTGGTTGCCTGGATCTTAGTTGTGGCAGGCGGGCTCCTTGGTTGTGGCTCACAGGCTCCTTAGTTTCAGCTTGCAGGTTCCTTAGTTGCAGCTTGCCAGCTCCTTAGTTGCAGCACATGGGTTCCTTAGTTGTGGCATGCAAACTCTTAGTTGTGGCATGCATGTGGGATCTAGTTCCCTGACCAGGGATTGAATCCAGGCCCCCTGCACTGGGAGCGTGGAGTCTTAACCAGGGAAGTCCCGTACTTGGTTCTTATAAATTGTGATCGAACCTCAAATAAATTCTTAGGACAGAGGTAGGAAGAAATTTTCCTGATACTGAAAGTAATGACAATTTATCCCATTAAGATCTTCCAAACTTACCAGAATTTGAAATGATGAGTTGAGATTAGATAAGTTAATTTCTCAATGACATATATAAACAAAATAACATGGTAACATAAATCAATCCAGCAGTGTTTCATACTAGTTTTGTGAAAACTTACATCCAGCCAGAAACATAGTAAGTAACTTAACTTTCAAAGGTAATTGCTTATATTGCTTCACTCTGTAAAGTAAATAAGGAAGCAATTGCTTTTGAGGGTATTAAATGCTTTTTGCTTTCTCAGTATTCTATGATGAAAATTTTCAAATGTACAGAAAAGTTAAAAGAATTTTACAGTAACTATTCAGAATCTCATCACTTAGATTCTTCCATTAATATTTTGCTACCCATCTATTTACTGATCAATCCATCAATCCATCTTATTTTTTATGTTTTAAAGCAACATGCTGATACCAGTATACTTCCCCTTAAATATTTTAATATGCATATTACTAACTAGAATTCAATATTTGTTCTAGCAAAATTTACATACAATAAAATACACAAATCTTATATGTATTTTCACTGAATTTCAACAAGTGCATGTACCTATGTAACTCTCCTACAAAGCTACAGGACATCATCAGTACTCAAGAAAGTTCCTTCATGCTCCTTTTCAGTTATTCTCCACCCCCAGCTTCCCACTATTCTCACTTTTCACACCACAGATTAGTTGCATCTCTTCTTGAACGTAATATAAACTCATATAGACTCATAAAACCATGTACTTTTTGTTTGGTTTGGTTTTGTGTTTTTTTTTTTTTTTTTTTTTTTTGTACGTGGGCCTCTCACTGTTGTGGCCTCTCCCGTTGCGGAGCACAGGCTCCAGACGCGCAGGCTCAGCGGCCATGGCTCACGGGCCCAGCCGCTCTGCGGCATGTGGGACCTTCCCAGACGGGGACACGAACCCATGTCCCCTGCATCGGCAGGCAGACTCTCAACCACTGCACCACCAGGGAAGCCCCGTGTACTTTTTTATGTAAGTCTTCTTTCACTCAGCAAAATGTTTTTGAGATTCATCCATATTATTGTATATTGACAGTCCATTCCTTTTTATTGCTGAGAAGTTTTCCATTGTGTTAATATACTGCAGTTTATGAAAGAAATTGAAGATGACACAAACAGATGGAAAGATATACTGTGTTGATGGATTAGAAGAATTAATACTACTAAAATGACCATACTACTCATGGCAATCTACAGATTCAATGCAATCCCTACCGGAAATACCAAGGGCATTTTTCACAGAACTAGAATAAGTAATTTTAAAATTTGTATGGAAACAGAAAAGACCCTGAAGAGTCAAAACAATCTTGAGAAAGAAGAACAGAGCTGGAAGAATCATGCTGTCTGACTTCAAACTATACTACAAAGCTACAGTCATCAAAACAGTATGGTACTGGCACAAAAACAGAGACATAGATCAATGGAATAGAATAGAGACCAGAAGTAAGTCCACACACTACTGGTCAATTAACCTATGACAAAGGAGGCAAGACTCTACAATGGAGAAAAGACAGACTCCAATAAGTGGTGCTGGGAAAACTGGACAGCTACAGGTAAAAGAATGAAATTAGAACATTCTCTAACACCATATGCAAAAATAAACTCAAAATAGATTACAGACCTAAATGTAAGACTGGAAACCATAAAACTCCTAGAGGAAAACATAGGCAGAACACTCTTTGACATAAATTATAGCAATATTTTTTTGAATCTGCACCCTATATCACTGGAAATAAAAGCAAAAATAAACAAATGGTACCTAATTAAACTTAAAAGCTTCTGCACAGCAAAGGAAGCCACTGACAAAATGAAAAGACAACCTACTGAATGGGAGAAAATACTTTCAAATGATGTCGCTGATAAGGGGTTAATATCCAAAATATATAAACAGCTCATAAAATGAGCTCATGATGTTGAGCTCATATATAAAAAGCTCAACATCAACAAAACAAACAACCCAATAAAAAAATGGGCAGAAGACCTGAATAGAATTTTTCCAAAGAAAACATACAGATGGCCAACAGGTGCATGAAAAGATGCTCAACATCGTTAGTAATCAGACAAATGCAAATTAAAATCACAATGAGATATCACCTCACACCTATCAGAATGGCTATCATCAGAAAGAACACAAATAACAATGTTGGTGAGGACGTGGAGAAAAGGGAACCCTCGTACACTTTTGGTGGGAATGTAAATTGGTGCAGCCACTGTGAAAAACAATATAGAGGTTTCTCAAAAAAACTAAAAATAGAACTACCATATGATCCAGCAATTCCACTCCTGGATATATATCCAAAAAAACCCCAAAACACTAATTAAAAAGGATATATGCACTCCAATGTTCATAGCTCCATTATTTACAATAGCCAAGATATGGATGCAACCTAAGTGTCCATCGATAGATGAATGGATAAAGAAGATATCTAGGTGAAGTAAGTCAGACAGAGAAAGACAGATACTGTATGTTATCACTTATATGTGGAATCTAAAAAATAAAAGAATGAATATAAGAAAATGGAAACAGACTCACAGATATAGAGAACAAAAGTAGTGGTTACCAATGGGGAGAAGGAAGTAGGGAGAGGCAAGTTAGGGGTAGGGGATTAAAAAGTACAAACTACTATGTATAAAATAAATAGGCTACAAGGATATAGTGTACAACATGGGGAATCTAGATAATCTTTTATAAAAACTATAAATGGAATATAACCTTTAAAAATTGTGAATTACCATGTTGTACACCTGTAACTAAAATATTGTACATCAACTATACCTCAATAAAAAAAGGAAAGTATGTACAATAAAAAAATAAACAACTAACAATATATACTAGAGTTTATTTATTCTCCTGTTTGTGGACATGTGGGCCATATCCAGTTTTTGGATGTGATGAATAAAGTTGCTATAAATATTCTTGTGTGAGCAATTTTGTATACAAATGTTATCATTTCTCTTGAAGTGGAATTGCTGGGTCATAGGGCAGGTATATGTTTAGTTTTTTTTAAGAAACTGTACACCTTCTCCCAAAGTGACTGTACCATTGTTATATGACTACACTGACAATGTATGGAGTTCCAGTTGTTCCATACCTTCATCAGCATTTGGTATTGTCAGCCTTCTTATTTTAGCAATTGTGGTGGGTGTGTAGTAGTATCTTGCTGTGATTTTAATTTGCAATCAAATCTTTTTATTAAAAGCTGAGATAATAAGTAACAGTAATATAATAAATAATAATAAATATAATTTCTTTCAAATGTCAAATAACCCTAATAACAGTATCAGAATGCTTCTAATCTGAATAGTAAATTTTTCCATAGTAAGAAGCTTTTTTGTTTCTGGTTACACTTGCCAGACAAAGCAATTCCACTTTAAAAAGCAAACACATTAAGTGACAATCTTTTACTACACCTGCATTAATGAACAAGAGCATGTAAATTTTATATTTTCAAGTATCAGAAAAACAAATGTCACATATTAACTAATTAATATCTGAAAACCCTGATAGTACCTTTATAGTCAATACCCTAATAATCTTCGGTTTAAAGCAGAAATAGCTTTATGTCATGAATGAATTCTAAAGTGACAGAAAACATAAGAGAGCATACCAATTCATGGAAACAAATTGCTTCAGGTGGTCATATTATGGGGGAATATGACCCAAAGAAGGAAAATATTTGCTCATGGGCCTTAGCAACAGCAATATGTGTCAAAAAATGTTATAGAGTTGCAAATTTATATAAAACTATTAAACTAATAGGTTCATTATCAGAGAACTATGGATGCAGTTAAGGAAGAGTTAGTCAGCGTAGGTGAAATTTAAAAGTATGGAGACTTAAAACCGGTTCCACAAAAAAGATGTACTATTTCCATCATTAGCCTTATAAAGATAATATATTTTGTAAGACCTTCCAGTAAAAGGTGGCCCTTTAAAATTTTTTTAAACAAACATAGACTATTCCTAAAAATGCTTTTTACAAAGTTATCTTTCATGGGAAGGCAATGGAAAACGTCCCAATACACCTTTACGAATTTTCACTTTTAGTTCTCTTAGCACAGCAAGCACAACATAATAGCTTAAAAATAAAACAAAGAAAAACTTGGGCTGCCCTATTTTACCTACCTGAAGAACTAGTATCAGTATTAGCAAATTTTAAGAGCTAAATTGTGTCACCCCAAAATTCATATGTTGAAGGCCTAACCTCCAGTACCTTATATTGTGACTGTCTTTGGAGACAGGGTTTTTAAAGAGGTAATTAAGTTAAAGTGATGTTGGGACTTCCCTGGTGGCACAGTGGTTAAGACTCTGTGCTCCCAACGCAGGGGGCCTGGGTCTGATCCCTGGTTAGGGAACTATATCCCACACGCATGCTGCAACTAAGAGTTCACATGCCAGAACTAAGGAACCCACCTGCTGCAACTAAGACCCAGTGCAACCAAATAAATAAATTAATATTTTTACAAAGGTTAAAGTGAGGTCATTAGAGGTGGGCCTAACCCAGTATGACTTATAACCCTATAAGAAGAGGAAATATGGATACATATAGGTACAGAGGAAACACCACATGAAGACACAGGGAGAAGATGGCCATCTATAAGCCAAGAAGGAAGGTCTCAATAGAAACCAACCCTGCTGATCCCTTGATCTTGGACTTTTAACCTGCAGAACTTTGAGAAAATCGATTTCTGTTAAGTCACCAAGTCTGTGATACTTCGTTACAGTAGCCCCAGAAAACGAATACAATATAATACTAATGGTGTAGGATACTTTCATATTACCCCCTGATATTCATAAACTTTTTTCTTTTAGTTCCAGACTAATTTCTTTAAGACCCTGGCATTTGCAAACTCTAATGGCAGTTCTAGCAGGAAAGCAATATGAAAGTAGGAACTATTCAGATTAGAAAGAGTACTCAAGAGAATAAATCTTAATCATACTGTATTTCAGCTCATGCATCCATGAAGTGTGGAATTATGGTACCCTCACCATTCCTGTCTAGTGTCTACATATCTGTGTTTCACACTCTTAACCTTAGCTATTTACCATCAAACTATAAAATAATCCCTCAAAGTATAACCCTGATAAATGAGATATGTGAGAGACTTCTAAAGATAAAGAAAAAAGTATTACTCTGTGTTAAACAAAGAATTAAAGGAATTTATTTGAGGCCTCACTGTTATGGTAACAAAGGCACCTGATATATCTATTTTGGGAAATTTAGAACAGTGAAGAAACTGCGATTCAAAGACTCCATTATTTAACTATTTTTGCAAAGGTAGCTACAGGAGGCCAAAAGACTAAAAGTTATGTATGTGTGTGTGTATACACACACACACTATATAGCTAGTGTAAAAGTCAGTAATATTAATATCTTTATAGTATAAAAATGAATATATTTGAAAGCAAATCTATTTATTGCAAGCCCATATATTCTGACAAATCTAGATCAGGTTAAAAAAATTAAATTGTGATTTAAGATATTAAAAAGAAAGCACAAAGCCTCTGATTCAGTGTTCGTCAACATTTTAAAAATCAACTGTTTATTTTTCATGTTATAATTTGAATAACTTGGTTTTGAAAAAATATTTATTTAGGGACTTCCCTGGTGGCACAGTGGTTAAGAGTCCACCTGCCAATGCAGGAGACACGGGTTCGATCCCTGGTCCAGGAAGATCCCACATGCCGCGGAGCAACTAAGCCCGTGCGCCACAACTACTGAGCCTATGCTCTAGAGCCCATGAGCCACAACTACTGAGCCTGCGTGCCACAACTACTGAAGCCCGTGTGCCTACAGAGCCTGCGCTCTGCAACAAGAGAAGCCACCGCAATGAGAAGCCCGCGCACCGCAATGAAGAGTAGCCCCTGCTCGCTGCAACTAGAGAAAGCCCATGCGCAGCAACTAAGATGCAAAGCAGCCAAAAATTTAAAAATAAATAAAAAAGAAGTCAATTCCATTAGAAAATGAGGTTGGTTTAATTAATGTAAATACTTTAAACCTGAAGTTGTAGATACTGTTGCAAAGTTCTATCAGCCTTGATATCTAGCTTTCTTATTCTATTTCGTTTTTGTTATGTTGTACTGAAGACAATCCAATTTTGACAAATGCCATGTAAATGGTAACAGTTTTTCCTTAAATGGGCTTCTGCTAAAATCTCTTCAATTAAATACAGGTGGCAAAGTTTACTAGAAGATGAACACAAACACAAAATAATCTGGCAGCACAATTAATTGGTTGTGGTCTCTAAGGGTATTAATATTTGTGTTTCTTCATTATAACTTTTAGATAGCATATATAAAAACCAAAAATATATGTACAAACATATATAAATATATTTTTAACTATATAAAAAATCAAAAATACAAAAGGACTTATAATAAAAAGCAGCAGTCCTTTTCCCTCCTCTTTTAGTTCTAGTCAATCAGAGATAACCTAGAAGTAATCCAACTGTCCCATCAATAGGGCACTGGTTAAATACAACAGAACACAATGCATTAAAAAGCCAGGGAATTCCCTGGCAGTCCAGTGGTTAGCACTCTGTGCTTCCACTGCAGGGGGCACAGGTTCGATCCCTGGCTGGGGAAGTAAGATCCCACAAGCTGCATGGCACAGCAAAAAAAAAAAAAAAAAAAAAAAAAAAAAAAAAAGCCAGTAAAAATAATAAGGTAAACCTATATATTCTGTGGCAGACAGATGTCCAAGATATATTGTTAAGAGAAAGAAGCAAGTAAGAGAACAGTATCAGTATTTTAAAAAGGGATTTAGGTGTCGACATGTACACACACTTCTAAATAACTGGACAGCAGTAGTAGGAAATGAAAAGTTTCACTTTTCTGTATTATTTGAATTTGTAATCGTAACATAATATTACTTTTAGAAATAAAATAAATAAATCAATGGCATAACCAGGAAGCCTGACAGTTTTTATTATATGAGCTATCTAGAAGTCCTAGGTGACATAGTGGCTAGGGTTTGAGAATCATCTCCTCCAAGAATCAATCCCATCATGCCCTATAGCTCAGTCACCTCAAAAAGCCAACATCTCCCAGGTAACCCCTTATGTCACAGTCTCTCATCTCCATTAAGCTCTGTATGTCCCTTAAAATAATCCGGGCTCATATCCTTACTCTTCAACCTCCCCAACTCTTCCACTGTGCTCTCTGGAACTAAAGGTCTATCGTTAACAAATCTCATATCTTCAGCCTCTTCTCTGAGTATTCCATTCCTTTCACCTTCTTACATTACCGATACTTGACTCCCTTGAAGATACTGTTTTCCTTGAGCCCTCTCAGTTTTTTCTTTCATCCCTTGTATCACCTGGCCTTGAGATAGGTTAGATGTGTTTCTTGCTTGTCATTGCCACCTACCTTCTCCCTAAAACCCTTTACAACTACACTGTTCGACTATTTCATTCACTACCTACTACCATCAGAGTCTTCAGCAGACCTCCACATCATATGGTCTCATTACTCAAATATTTAGCACCTACATTACTGTCCTTCCACCACAGCTCTTATAAATTTTTAGTGATTTCAGTGTCTACAAAGATGATCCTCCCAACATTCAGAGGAGGTGGGCCTCCTCACCTCCAATGATCTTATCCTCTACTTCAAGTCAGTCCCATGATCATCCCCTAGGCCATGTCATTACTAAGAACCTTCATAATACCCATTTCAAGCATCTCACTCTCTACCTACCAGCTCCTACCTTTCCAAGTCACTCCCTACAGAATATGGACGTCAACAATTTAACTCCACCAGGACCTTTAATCCATGTTCCCTACAGTCTTCACTACTCTCCTTTCTTGGTGCATCATTATAATAACGCCCTTGCGTAAATTCTCAAGTCACTTATCCTTCTGCCAAACTCACTTTGTAAAATCCTGGTTAACTCCAACTCTCTCCTTACTCCAGCCATCACACAAACAGCCAAATGTGACAAAAGTAAAATTCAAACATATTGACTTGTCTTCCTTTAATTCATGACCACTAACTTTAAGAGGGCCCTTAATGTTGCTTAACGACTATGTATTTTCTAAATCAGCTTACTCTCTCTTCCTTCCCTCTCCTCATTCTCATTGAGAAAACAAATGATTAGAACTCACATAAGCTCCCATCACATAAACTATGTACACCTGTAACTGTAAGCGCTTTCTCCCTATTACAATGATAAAACTGTCCGTGCTCCTACATAAGGCCATCTCTTCCACTTATCTACCAGATTCCATCCTCTCTAAAACCACCAAGGATATTACTCCTGCAATTTTCTTCTCATATTATCAATTTTTCTCTCTGTAAATCAGCCCCAACAGTATAAAGTACCTCCAATGTTAAAATACAAGTTTCTTGACCAAAATCTCACCTTCCCAGCCAATGTTCCATTTCTCTGCTGCCTGTTACAACCAAATTTGAAAGAGCAATTTGTATTTGCTGTCTCTACTTTCCCTATTCCACTGTCTCTTTCTGAAAAATTGCTATTGTGTTAAAATACACATAACATTAAAATTTACCATTTTAAGTGTGCAGTTCAGTGGTATTAAATACATTCACAATGTCGTGCAATCATCACCACCATCAATCTCCAGAACTCTTCTCACCTTGCAAAACTGAAACTCTATACTCATAAAACTCCCCACAACAAATCTCCTATCTCCCCATTCCCTCCTCCCCCAACCCTTGGCAACCACCGTTCTACTTTCTGTCTCCATGATTTTGACTACAGTAAGTACCTCATATAAGGGAAATCATACAGATTTCTCTTTTTGTGACTGACTTTTCACTTAGCATAATGTCCTCAAGGTTCATCCATGTTGTAGCATGTCAGAATTTCATTCCTTTTTAAGGCTGAACAATATGCCATTGTTTACCACATTTTGCTTGTCCATTCATCTGTTGATGGACACTTGGGTTACCTCCATATTTTAAATACTGTGAAAAATACTGCTGTGAACATAGGTGCACAAATATCTCTTTGAGACCTTGCTTTCAATTCTTTTGGGTAATTCTAATATGGTAATTCTACTTTTAATTTTTCTGAGGAACTATCATACGGTTTTCAACAGCAGCTGTACAATTTTACATTCCTATGAACAGTGCACAAGGTCCCCATTTCTCCATATCCTCACCAACACCTGTTATTTTTTGTTTTTTTTCGATAGCAGCCATCCTAATGGATGTGAGGTTGTATCTCATTATAGTTTTGATTTGCATTTCCCTAATAAATTAGTGATGTTGAGCATATTTTCACGTGCTTATTGTCCATTTGCTTATCTTCTTTGAAGAAATGTCTATTCAAGTCCTTTGCTCATTTTTGAATTAGGTTTGTTTTATTGTTGTTGAGTTTTCGGAGTTCTCTATGTACTCGGGATATTAATCCCTTATCAGACATATGATTTACAAATATTTTCTTCCACTCTGTCAGTTATTTTTTACTCTGTTGATAGTATATTTTGATGGAAAAAATTTTTAATTTTTATAAAGTCCAATTTGTCGATTTTTTCTTTTGTTGCCTATGCTGTTGGTGTCATATACAATATATCATTGTAAAATCCCGTGTTGTAAAGCTTTCGCTCTAGATTTTCTCCTAGGAGTTTTACTGTTTTAGGTCTCACATTTTAGTCTTTGATCCATTTTTTAAAATTAATTAATTTTATTTTTGGCTACGTTGGGTTTTCATTGCTGCACTCAGGCTTTCTCTAGTTGCGGCGAGCAGGGGCTACTCTTCGTTGCGGTGCGCGGGCTTCTCATTGCGGTGGCTTCTCTTGTTGCAGAGCACAGGCTCTACGTGCGCGGGCTTCAGTAGTTGTGGCTTGCGGGCTCTAGAGCACAGGCTCAATAGTTGTGGCGCATGGGCTTATTGGCTCTGCGGCATGTGGGATCTTCCCAGACCAGGGCTCGAACCCGTGTCCCCTGCATTGGCAGGCAGATTCTTAACCACTGCGCCACCCGGGAAGTCCCCTTTGATCCATTTTGAGTAAACTTTTGTCTATGGTGTTAGGTAAGGGTCCAACTTCATTCTTTTGCATGTGGATATCCAGTTTTCCCAGCACCACTGCTGTAAAGACTTTCCTTTGCCTTTTGAATGATCTTGACACCCTTTCCAAAATAATTTCACCATATATGTGAGCGTTTATTTTTCGGCTCTCTATACTATTCCATTGGTCTTTATATCTGTCTTTATGCAGTACCACACCATTTTGATTATTGAAGCATTACAGTAAGTTTTAAAATTACGAAATATGAGTCCTCTGATTTTGTTCTATTTTTCCCCCAAGTTTGTTTTAGCTATTTGGGATGCCTGGAGATTCACATGAATTTTAGGATAGGTTTTTCTATTTCTGCAACAAACATAATTGGGATTTTGATAGGGATTGCATTGAATCTGTATTTCACTTTGGGTAGATATCTTAATAATATTACATATTCCAATCCACAAGCATGGGATTTCTTCCCATTTATATGTCTTCTTTAATTTCTTTCAGCAATGTTTTGTAGTTCATTATAAAAGTCTTTCACCTCCTTGGTTAGATTAATTCCTAGGTATTTTATTATTTTTGATGCTATGGTGAATGAAAATGTTTTTGCAATTTCCTGTTCAGATTGTTCACATATAGAAATGCAATTGATTTTTGTGTGTTGACTTTGTATCCTGCTACTTTGCAGAATTCATTTATTAATTCTAACAGGTTGTTTTTTGTTTTTTTTTTGGTGGAAACTTTTGGGTTTTCTACATATAAGCTCATATCATCTGTAAACATATCATTTTACTTCTACATTTCCAATATGAATGTCTTTTATTTCTTTTACTTGTCTAATTGCTCTGACTAGAACATTCAGTACTACGTTGAATAGAAGTGGTGAAAGTGGGCAGTGCTATGTTGACTAGAAATAGCAGTAGCTCTGCTCTTATTTACGGCTCTGTTAGAATGCCTGGGGTCTTAACGATACCAACATCCCAGTTTACTTAGAATAAAATTTAGATCTCATGACTGTAGCTTATAAAAACAATGTCTTTTTTTTTTTGGCTGCGTTGGTGTCTACGTTGCTGCGAGTGGGCTACTCTTCGATGCGGTGCATGAGCTTCTCACCATGGTGGCTTCTCTTGCTGCAGAGCACAGGCTCTAGGGTGCGCGGGCTTCAGTAGCTGTGGCTTACGGGCCCTAGAGCGCAGGCTCAGTAGCTGTGGCACATGGGCTTATTAATTACACTGCGTCGTGTGGGATCTTCCTGGACCAGGGCTTGAACCCGTGTCCCCTGCATTGGCAGGCGGATTCTTAACCACTGTGCCGCCAGGGAAGTCCCAAAACAATATCTTTTCTATATTTTATCTAGATTTAGATTTTGAATTCAAGAAGCAAAGATCCACCTGAATCCGAATCTTTGAAAGTATCTAAATAAATGTTTCTTATTCAGTTTGTAAAAAGCTATTTTAGGAAATTCATGGTAGGTAAAAAGCACCAAACTAAAACTGTAAATTAAACATGATAAGGTATAATGAGATAGTACAGCATTAAATCTAGCCTTACGTGAAAGAGGATTTTCTTTTACTTGACACAAATTCCAGTCATCTAAGTAATCTCTACCTGATAAAGGAATATGCCCTTAGGAATTCTACCAGTTAAATAGTTCAATTTCTGAAGGACCTATTTTTAAATAAGCCTTAAATATGCACCAAACCCCAAGACAGTTGGCAGCTTCAGAAAAGCTTAATTACCCTTATTCTTTTAACCATCCAAAGAAACCAATCCAGTGACTATAGTACTTATTACCTGCTGTGAGCACAGTCAAATGGATTCCCCACTGTTAAATTCAGAAAATAAACTAGGGAAGAAGGAGAAAAAAGAAAAGAAAAGAAAAGAAATAGCAATGCTGATGGGGGAAGTAACAAAATATAGCAACCAGCGACAAAATGACAATCTCACACTGGCTTTTGATATTGAGAAAGATCTGAGAAATTATTTTCAGGAATTACATGAAAAACATCTAGGAAAAGACCTTGCTCACAGTGGTATAATTTGAATTTGAAATGATCTGGTAAGGTCAATAAAAGAAAACTGAAAAAACTTAAAAAAAAAAACATGGTCGTAATTTTTTTTTTTTTTTTTTTTTTTTTTTTTGCAGAAGAACCGTAACAGTACAAAGCATGTGTTATTCGCATAACGAGAAGAAGAAATAATCGGCACTAGACACTGGAGCAGGGCTCAAAATCATTCTGCTTTCCAGCTATAGCTTCCCTTCTGAAGTCACCATAAAATCGGTCTGTGCTGTTTAAGTTACACCAAGAGTAGTGGCATCAAGCTGAACGAATCTGATTGCAGAGAGCTACTGCCTATTTTAAAATGGTTTTTGGAAAGACGTCTCCTTAATGGAAATGCTGAATTATAACCTTAACCATAGCAACACCTCTCGGCATCCCCTCAGGAAAAACTATCGTAGAAGTAAATGGACTGAATGGATGCTATATTTTAAAAGTGCTGTAATTCTCTAGCTAGGAAAACAAATATAAACAAATAGACAATAACAATAGCAACAATTACAATAGTAATAATAAACTCTAGGTCTCACGAGAAAAAAAAAAATCTTAACACATCAGGTATACCCTTTAATTTCCAGTGAATATAGATAGTTCTTATAGTTACTGAAGGAATCTCTGTCAACTAGCTAATTAGTGGTATATCATACAATATATTTGTATCCTACTTTATGTTTACAAATGGTTTTCACATATATTATCTTGGTTATCCCTTATCAAACCCTGTGGGGTAGGTATAATAGGTATTAAAACATAAAATCAGAAGAAAGCATAGAAGTTATGTAGTCAGCCTTCAATTTTTAGGTAGGAATTCTTTCTATAGTATCCATAACATCTGATTAGTTAGCTTCTATTATAAAATTTATTTAGCAACAGGGAATTATCAAAGGCTTACGAAGAATGAACAAGGGTTAACTGAATATTTGCTTAAATAGGATCAGGAAAACAGGGCAATAGAAAATTCTACCTCTCTCAGCTATTTTCTGTTTATTGAGAATTTATTATGTGCTAGGCATTGTCTTTATGTATATGATCTCATTTAATCCTTACAACAACCTGTAAGGAGCAGCTATTAACTGCTTAACTGAAATATTTTGCTAGAAACTATTTTTTCCCCAAACTATTTAATGGCCTTTAAAATCTATTTAAATGGAGCACCTCTGAGAATGCATGTTGAATAGTAGGCACAGATGGAGATAAGATATGATTATTCCCATTTTATAGATATGAAAAATGAGTTAGGTAAATTAGTCACACTTACAAAGTAATGGGACAGAACCTAGAACACAGATCTTCAATCCACTAGTCCAATACTATTCCATTCTATATGGCAAAGTAAATAAACTACAATGTATTTTAATAGAGATGAACATTTTAAAGTCCCTTGAATTTACAAAAAAAATAAAATTATTTGGGATATAATAATAGTGTTTAACACAGCCAACTCTGAGTTGAGTGAGAGTTATAAAGATGTGAAACTCAGGACTTCTCAAATTAACTAACTAGTGACCATACATGATTCAATACAGTCTTTGGTCATTGCAACTACTGATATGATATACTTGTGGATCACTACAAACTCAGGCATAAACAAAGCCTGTCTCCCTGTCCCTTCTCTCTCTTTTCCTCCCTCCTCCCCGCTCTCTCTCATATACGCACACCACAAAATGACAACCTTTGATGAACAGTGAATAATCATGGAAGATAAGGAGAAATGTCAAAAATCTAGATTTAACTTTGCCACAGATTATGTGTACTTTTAGTGAGTACAGTCTATAGAAAATCATAAAGTGGACAAAGCTTTCTCAAAAATCAGGTTTTGTTCACATGTTATCTCTATATCAAAATCTGTTCAACATGACTTGAACAGATTACATCCTATCAACATGACTTATCACTGGTAACATTTTAACCTTGACCACTTGGTTAAGACAGTGTTTGCCAGGTTTCCCCGTACATTTTCATTTGGACGTGAGTCAGCCCTCAAGGCAGGGACAGGGTTAACTCACCTCCTGGAAAAGGGCACTTTACTTCTGTGTATTCTTCTAAAAAACCTGTAACACCAGTCTAGTCATTTAGAAAACATTATCAGATAAATCCAGTTGAAGAACATTCTATAAAACACCTGGCCAGAGTTCCTTAAGACTGTCAAGGTCATAGGAAACAAGGAAAGACTGAACAACTGTCATAAACCAGAAGAGACTAAGGAGACATGATGATTAAATGTAATATGGTAGCCTGGATTGGGTCCTGGAACAGAAAAGGGACATTAGCAGAAAAACTATGAAGTCCAAATTAAAACTGGATTTTATTTAATAGCAATGTACCAATGCTATTTTGTCAAAGGTATAATGGTTATGTAAGATGTAGGGGAAACTGAGTAAGAGGTAGATGGTAATATTATCTTAACAGCTTCTTGTAAATCTAAAATTATTAAAAACAAAAAAATTTGTTTAAAAAAAAATCTGCTCAAGGTTACATACTTATAAACTCTCTCATTACCTTGCTGACCGTGTCCTACAATTCTATGCTTTTCTTCAGTCCACTCTAGTCATACTGGCCTACTTGTTATTTCTCAAACATACCCATCATGCAGTCACTTCAGGCCCTTTGTTCCTTGCATCATTTCCTCTGCTTGGAATGATCTTTCAGATATTCATGTGGCTCATACCCTGACTTCCTTCAAGTCACCATCAAATGTAACATTATTAAAGGGGATTTTTCTTACCCACTCTGTATGAAAAAAACAGCTCCTTACCATTTTTCTTATTCCTTATTTGTGAATATATTGTCTGTCCACAGGGACACAACCTGACTGACACAATCTGTCAGTTTTGTTCACTGCTTTTGTCTCCATTACCTAGAACAGTACCTAAAAACAGGTTTTAAAAATCCTTCATGGGTATCTGCCTCTTAACAAGAACAAAACCTTAAATCAAAGGAACAAACCTCTTGTGTTGTAATTTTAGATATCATTATTAACCAGCAGAAGTATTTAAAAATAGAACAGTCTTCAAACCACTCCCTGAAATCATGCAGACTGTTGCTTACTTCATCTGGTCCTAAGGCCCACACTATTCTTTAGTACACAGGAAGTGGTTAAAGGTTATCCACTATTCTTGTGTTACAATGAAAATTGAGGGAAGAAATGTAGAGAGACATTTAAATTAATATGATCAGAGCCAAAGCGGGAAATTAAAGCTGTTTTTCTGAATATGTACATTATGGAGAGGATACCCTCAAATAAATAACTTTGGGACAGTGATATGTTTAAATATGAAGGGCTCATATCTAAAACTACTTTCTCAGATTTGACAGGAGTACATTATTCAGACAATAACGGTACCAAATTATATTATATTCTTAAATTTCTTTAATTTATTAAAATTAAAACTTTAATGTCAGATTTTAACTTGGATGACAAAAGCCTAAAAGCTAGTTTTAGTTCAGACGGTCATATTAAAATCTACCTGTTTCTAACGCATATTGTACAGCATGTGGCATGGTATCTCATCTGCACCTACAGCTAAGCATCACAAACTCAAAGTGTTCTTGCATCAGCAAGCCAACTGCTTCCACTATATCACATTCCCACTCTCTGCCAAACTGTTTACGCATCAGGCAAAATGCTAAAAATGAACTAAAATGGGTTCTCAGAAACAATTAAGGTTTACAGTTAAGGTCCAATTACAACTGTCTTCATTACAATTAAGGTCCAAGATATAGTACAGCTCAGATGAACTCAAAGGTATCAAGATAACTGGAATTACTAACAAATCTGTGCCAGCCCACATATTCCAAGTTATTAAAATGAGAGAAAAGCTTGATTAATCATTCATTTATTCAACTAATATTTACTAAGTGCCTGCAAAACATCATAGAATGATCCCTTTTTGTGCTGTGGGGCATAGAAAAATATATAACCCAGTGGTTAAGAATCCACCTGCCAATGCAGGGGACACGGGTTCGATCCCTGGTCCGGGAAGATCCCACATGCCATGGAGCAACTAAGCCCATGTGCCACAACTACTGAGCCTGCACTCTAAAGCCTGAGAGCCACAACTACTGAGCCCATGCGCCACAACTACTGAAGCCCGCGCGCCTAGAGCCTGCACTTGGCAACAAGAGAAGCCACTGCAGTGAGAAGCTCATGAACCACAACGAGGGGTAGCCCCCGCTCGCCACAACTAGAGTAAGCCAGACCGCAGCAAGGAAGACCCAACGCAGCCAAAAATAAAGAAAAAAAAAAAAAAAAACGAAGTTTACAGTCCATTAAAATAATTAAAACTTGGGCTTCCCTGGTGGTGCAGTGGTTGAGAGTCTGCTTGCTGATGCAGGGGACACGGGTTCGTGCCCCGGTCCGGGAAGATCCCACATGCCGTGGAGTGGCTGTGCCCGTGAGCCATGGCCGCTGAGCCTGCGCGTCCGGAGCCTGTGCTCCGCAACAAGAGAAGGCCGCGACAGTGAGAGGCCCCCGCTCGCCGCAACTAGAGAAAGCCCTCGCACAGAAACGAAGACCCAACACAGCCAAAAATAAATAAATAATTTTTTTTTTTTTAATGGGCAGAAGAGCTAAATAGACATTTCTCCAAAGAAGACATAAAGATAGCCAAGAGGCACATGAAAAGATGTTCAACATTGCTAATTATTAGAGAAATGCAAATCAAAACTACAAGGAGATATCACCTCTTACCAGTCAGAATGGCTATCAGCAAAAAATCCACAAACAGTAAATGCTGGAGAGGGTATGGAGAAAAGGGAACCCTTTTGCACTGTTGGTGGGAATGTAAATTGGTACAGCCACTATGGAGAACAGTATGGAGGCTCCTTAAAAAACTGAAAATAGAGGTACCATATGACACTGCAATCCCACTCCTGGGCATATATCTGGATAAAAACATGGTCCAAAAGGATACATGCACCCCAATGTTCACTGCAGCACTATGTGCAATAGCCAAGATATGGTGGCTTCCTGCTTTAGAATGCAAACTCAGTGAAAACATTCTTTTTATTCACTGCTTATCCATAGTGGCTGGTAAATAGAACTGAAATATTTGTTGACTGGCTGAATGAATGAATAGGACATGGTCTCTTCTCTTGAGAATATTAGAGACTTCTGGGGAGGATACCCTAGTTAGATAATCTTTATACAAAATTAAGACAGACTTACATGTTAGACGCAACAGAAATCCAAAAGATGGCTAGGACAGTTTCCTGTAACAGGTGGGTAACAAAACATTAAAATATGTTTTACTTTGTTTCTTAAGTTCAGCTTGTTCTTTTCCTCAAGGTAAAAAAAAAAAAAAATTTTTTTTTCCCAAAAAAAAAAAAAAAAAAAAAAAAAAAAAAAAGTGCCAACTAATATTTATTCAGCATTTACAATATTTTTAGTGCTTTCGATTTAATAACTCATTTACTCTTCAAAGCAATTCTATGAGACAGATACTATGATAGCTGAAGAAACTGAAGCACAGAAAGTATAAGTAACTTGCCAAGAGTCACATGATTCAAAATTGGGCATTTTGCTCTTAATCACTTCAATAAGTTGTCTCTCAAAACCAATCAAAATAGTTTTTTTAATGGAAGAACACAAAAGTAGCTTTATAAGGAGATTTTTCTTCCAGAAGGAAGGAAATTGTACTATGGATTAAGAACCTAGCTCCTCAATCAAATATTAACAAATCAAACTTTTTAAAGTATAAAAAGATTACACACAAAGACCAACTGGGATTTATCTCAGGTGTGTAAGGCTCATTCAACATCTGAAAATCAATTAATGTAATCTATTACATCTACAAACTTAAAAAAGAAAAATCACATGATCATATCAATAGATGCAGAAAAAGCATTTAACAAAATCCAACACCCATTCATGATAAAAACTCTTCTAAACCAGGAATATAGGGGAACTTCCTTCAACTTGATAAAGAATATCTAAGAAAAACCTACACCTCTAACATCATACTTAATGGTGAGATACTCGAAGCTTTCTCATTTAGATCACGTACAATCAAGGATGTCCCCCCCTCACACCATTCCTTTTCAACATCTTATTGGAAGTCCTTGTTAATGCAACAAGGCAAGAAAAGGAAATAAAAGGTATACAAACTGTGAAGATATAAAAGTACCTAGCCATAGGCCTCTCATTTTCTGAAGAATGCTAAGTTCTTACCCAATGCTATTTTCACACTATAATAATTCTGCAATTCATAATTTCCATATTATTCTTTTATCTCAATATAGTCTCTATAGAGGAATGCCTGATTTAAAATATTATGCCGATGAAATTTTTAGTACATACTCACAGTACTCAACGAGAGAATAAAGAATTTTAAATGTCATTTACCTTGGTTTTTAAAATTCTACTATCATTGAACTCACAAGGGAGTTCATCTTGGCTATATATATAACACAACTCCCACAGTAAAGGGGATTTCTGGCTCCACCAGTAAGTCTTTTGTCTTATGGAGAATTTCCACATGCTCACTGCCAACCATAATTTGTCCTATTTTATATTTCCTTCACTCTTGGTAAGAGAGACAGCACTCCAGGAACTGCCCCTACTCTATCATAATTTTTCCCTCTCTAAATAGGTTATCCTATCAGCATATAAACATGCTATGATAGCTCCAATATATGTTTTTAAAGGCTGTTACTCTCTCACTTAACTATTCTCCTACACAACTAAATTCCATGAAAGAACTGTCTGTACTTACTGTCTTTAATTCCTTTCTTCCCATTTTCTATTGAACCAACTATTCACTAAAATTGTCTTTGACAGGGTCACCAATGACCAGTCCAATGATAATTTCTCAAATATTTTATTTGACCCATTGGTAGCATTTGACATAATCTCTCCCCTCCTTCTTGATATAATTTCTAGGTCACCTCTCTCTCTCTTGGTTTCTCTAAATAAATAGTGATGTCCTCCTCAGTCTTGTTTTCTGCTTCATCCTCCGTTTCTGACATCTAAACTTTGAGGTACCCCAGGGGTCAGTCCTTGAACCTCTACTATTGTCTATATTTATTCCCTAAATGATCTTACCTCATCTCGTGGCTTTCAATACCACTATTTCCTTATGACCCCCTAATATTTACTTCTAGCCCAAACTTCTCATCTGAAACCCAGGCCTCCATTTCCTCTTGCTTACTCAATAACTCAACTTGCAAGTCTGATAGGTGTTCTGAACTTAACATGACTAAAGCCAGATTCCTGACTCCCAGTTCCCAAACCCGATCCTCCCACCATCTTCCCAATTTCAGCAAATGGCAATTCCATTTATCGATAAAAGCCTTCAAGTCACCTCTGACTCCTCTTTCTCAGTCCTACATCAGCAGATACAGGTGACTTATTCTTCAAAATACATCCAGATTGTGACCACTTCTCACCATCACCACAGCTACCACCCTAGTCCATCTTCTGTGATAGCTGAATAGCTGGAATCTGCCTCCACACAAACTTACAGTCTATTTCCCACACTGTAACCAAATAGATCAAACTCCAAACCGAAGTTAAACTCCAGTGAAATGATGGATTCAGGCAAGAATGATTAATGGATATGAGTCAATAGATGAAATGGTGGCACTGTGGTTATGTAAGTGAATATGCTTTTTTTTTTTTTTTTTCTTTGTGGTATGCTGGCCTCTCACCGCCGCGGCCTCTCCAGTTGCGGCGCACAGGCTCCGAACGCACAGGCTCAGCGGCCATGGCTCACGGGCACAGCCGCTCCACGGCATGTGGGATCTTCCCGAACCGGGGCACGAACCCATGCCCCCTGCATCGGCAGGCGGACTCTCAACCACTGCGCCACCAGGGAAGCCTGAATATGCTTATTTTTTAAGTATGAAGTGTTGTAATTTTCAAATGGCTCAGCAAAAATAGATAGATAGACAGACAAAACAATTAAGGCAAAAGGCTAAGAGCTGCTGAAACCAGAGGGTGGGCAACTGGATACTCATTTTAGTATTTTTTCAACTGTTTTGAATGTTTGGAAAATTTCATAATAAAAAGTTGGGAAGAAAAATGTTTTAGGTCAAATTATGTCTCACTCAAAACCCAATGGCTTCCCATTACGTTCAAAGTAAAGCCAAAGTTCTTACAGTGGTCTACAATGCCCTGAATAATCTGTGTCTGTTCCCCACTACCAACTCTTAGCCCTAACTCTCCCCACTACCCACTCCTTTACAACACACTGGCACCTGTTTCTCAAATATACCAGGCACTTCTCTATCTGAAAAAAGTATAACCTTACTTCATATGAGACACAAATCTACCTTAACCCTATATTATGCCGCAGTCTCTTCCCCAATCCTTCGTGCTTTCTAGGACCCTTAATTACCTTTATTTTTCTCCATAAACTCATCCTACCTTATATATTATACATGTTTGTTTTTGTTCAGTCTGTTCCCCCTAAGTAGTGCTCTCCATGAAGGCCAGGACTTAATCTGTTCACTGCTATATTCCTAGTACAAAGGACAATATCTGGCACAGAGTAGTAAAATAACTAATATTTGTTACCTGAAGGAAGAAAGGAATAACAAAAAAGTTTTAGGGCAGCATAAATTGTTTTTTGATTATTAATTTAAATGAATAGCCATGAAGAGAACTCTATTACAAAATTTAAATGAAAAACTGGAGATAAAGGAACCCACGTATTTTTCCTTAGAAATAAACCTATTATCTTCATCCTTATGCTTTTCATGCATTAGCAGTTCTCATGATGAAAAATAAAATAAAAATTCTCAGAGTTAGGTTCACAAATTGAAATTCATTCTGAAACATTCTTGGTCATTTCATGTATAAAAGATCACTTTTATACAAAAAAAAGCTACAGCTTAGAAAACTAGAGGAAACACTGATGATCCTGAAAAAGGAAGTTTGAAAACAACAAACTAATTTGGGTTATTTTAGTGTAAAATAACCAACTGACACTGAATTATAGAGTAAGTATATTTAATTCAGTTATAGAAAACTATAACAATGGCTTCCTATGGGAACTGAATTAAAGGCTGAATGACAGAGGTGAGAGAAAGACATACTTTTTACTGTATACCCACTTGTATCTTTTTTGTTTGTTTGTTTTTTAAAGTTTTTTTTAATTGAATTTGTTACAGTGTTGCTTCCGTTTTATGTTTTGGTTTTTTGGCTGCAAGGCACGTGGGATCTTAGTTCCCTAACCAGGGTTTAAACCTGTGCCCCATGCATTGGAAGGCAAAGTCTTAACCACTGAACTGCCAGGGAAGTCCCCCCACTTGTATCTTTTGAATTTGTATCATGTGCAATATTAAAAATAATTTTTAAAAATATTTTACGTAAACTTCAACTCCTGGCATGAGACTATGTATTTAGACTAACTCTTTCACTGAAAATAATTAAAAATGCTATTTAAAAATCTTCTTTAACATATCCATGAGTTAGCAAAAATCATGCAATACTCACCAAAAAACTAAGTGAAGGCAGGGAGCCCCCAGAGATATAAGATGAACACTGAAGCTAGCTTCTGTCTTGAGGACATTTGCTAACTGGTGACCTAAGCTTTGATTTTCAGAGCTTAGGTTGATTTGGAGGTCAAGAGACAAAGCCCAGAGTATTCCCAAACAGGGAATCTAATAAATGATACCCTCATAAAGCATGGACTTCCCAAACCACCCATCTCAGAGTAAAGGTAAACCGGAAATGCCACCCTCCCAACTTCAAATGCTAGAAAAAAACCTGTTTTAAATCACAGCATTGAGTGGAGATGGAAAAAAAAAATCCTGTGAATTCATAACCTCAATGTGGCTCACACAAAGGACTGCAACCCATATCATACTATCTGTAAAGTCCAAGAAAATTTATGTTAATAATTTACTTGAAAGTTGTCTGGTAATACCCTTAGGGCACCCAACAGAAGCAAACTCAAAATCCTGTCTGGATGAATCCAAGCCTCATTCTAGGCCTCAAATAATTTTCCACATAAAGTTTCAAGGAAAATTATAACTCATAGTCAAAAGTACAAAGCACACAAGGAAAGAAGTCACCATGAGCAACAGTCAGCAGAAACAAAAGACAACAGAACTTCAAAATCAGATATGTGAACTACCGTGTCAGGCTATAAAATCATTCTGTTTACTATGTTTTAAAAAATAAAAGACCTGAAAAATCTAAGTAAAAAAAAACAAGCAGATCCAAAAAAAAATCAAACCAAACATCTAGAAATTAAAAATATAAACTCAATGGATCAGACTAAGAGGGGAATAAATCCAATTAAAATGAATACTAGTAAATTGGAATATAAATATGAAAAAAATTCTCCATAATGCAACAGAGAAGCAAGAGACGAAAAATGTTAAGAGAGCTCCTAGCCACAGCAATCAGACAAGAAATAAAAGGAATCCAAATGGGAACAAGATAAGTAAAACTGTCGCTGTTTGCAGATAGCCTGATACTATATATAGAAAATCCTAAAGCCACCACCAAAATACTATTAAAATAAATGAATTCAGTAAAGTTGCAGGATACAATATTAATATACAGAAATCTGTTGCATTTCTATACACTAATAACAAAGTATCAGAAAGAGAAATTAAGAAAACAGTCCCAGGGCTTCCCTGGTGGTGCAGTGGTTGAGAGTCCGCCTGCCAATGCAGGGGACATGGGTTCGTGTCCCGGTCCAGGAAGATCCCACATGCCGCGGAGCGGCTGGGCCCGTAAGCCATGGCCACTGAGCCTGCGCTCCGCAACGGGAGAGGCTACAGGAGTGAGAGGCCCGCGTACTGCAAAAAAAAAAAAAAGAAAACAGTCCCATTTTACAATTGCATCAAAAAGAATAAAATACCTAAGAATAAATCTGACCAAGGAGGTGAAAGACCTGTACTCTGAAAACTAATAAGACATTGATGAAAGAAAGTGAAGACAACACTAACAAATGGAAAGATACGCTGTGCTCATGGACTGGAAGAATTAATATCGTTAAAGTCACCATACTACCCAAGGCAATCTATAGATTCAATGCAATCCCTGCCACATACCAAGGGCATTTTTCACAGAGTTAGAACAAAGAATCCTAATATTTGTGTGGAAATGCAAAAGACCCTGAATAGCCAAAGCAGTCTTGAGAAAGCAGGAAAAACTGGAGGCATCATCCTTCTTGACTTCAAACTATACTACAAAACAGTATGGTACTGGCATAAAAACAGATACATAGATCAATGGGTCAGAATAGAGAGCCCAGAAATAAACCCACACTTATACGGTTAGTTAACGTATTACAGAAAAGGCAAGAATATACAATGGGGAAAAGACAGCGTCTTCAATAAATGGTGTTGGGAAAACTGGACAGCTAAATGCAAAAGAATCAAAGCAGACAACTTTCTCATACCATATACAAAAATAAACTCAAATACGGATTAAAGATATAAATGTAAGACCTGAAACCAAAAAACTCCCAGGAGAAAACATAGGCAGTACACTCTTTGGTCTCAGCAATAGTTTTTGGATCTGTCTCATCAGGCAAGGGAAGCAAGAGCAAAAATAAATAAGTGAGATGACATCAAACTAAGAAGCTTTTGCACAGTGAAGGACACTATCAACAAAATGAAAAGGCAGCCTACTGAATGAGGGAAGATATTTGCAAATGATCTATTCAATAAGGGGTTAATATCCAAAATACAAAGAACTCATACAACTCAACATCAAAAACGCAAACAACCTGATTAGACAAGGGGCAGAAGACCTGAATAGATAATTTTTCCAAAGATGACATACTGTTGTCCAAAAGGCACATGGAGAGATGCTCAACATCACTAATCATCAAGGAAATGCAAACCAAAACCACAAAGAGATACCACCACACATCAGTCAGAATAGCTATCATCAGAAAGGCCACAAATAACAAGTGTTAGTGAGGATGTGGAGAAAAGGGAATCTTCTTGCACTGTTTGGGGTTGTAAAATGGTTACAGCCACTATGGAAAACAGTATGGTGGTTCCTCAAAAAATTAAAAATAGAACCACCACAAGATCCAGCAATTTCACTTCTGAGTATTTACCTAAAGAAAACAAAAACTAATTCAAAAATATATATATGCACGTCAGTGTTCACTGCAGCATTATTTACAATAACCAAGACATGGAAGCAGCCTAAGTGTCCATTGACTGATAGATGAATGCATAAAGAAGATGGAATATTACTCAGCCGTAAAAAATGAAATATTGCCATTTGTGACAACATGGATGGATCTAGAGGGTATTATGCTAGGTGAAGTAAGTTAGACACAGAAAGAAAAATACCATATGATCTCACTCATATGTGGAATCTAAAAAACAAAATAAACAAAGCAAAATGAAAACAGACTCATAGATACAGAGAAGAAATGGGTACTTGCCAGAGGGGTGGCAGGTTGGCGGTGGGGAGTTAGATGAATGGGGTTAAGAAGTACAAACCTGGGGACTTCCCTGGTGGTCCAGTGGTTAAGAATCTGCCTTCCAACGCAGGGGATGCAGGTTTGATCCCTGGTCGGGGAACTAAGATCCCACATGCCGTGGGGCTTTAAGCCTGCGTGCTCTAGGGCCCACGCACCACAACTACCGAGCCTGTGCGCGCTGAAGCCCATGCGCCACAACTAGAGAGAAGCCCGCATGCTGCAATGAAAAGCCCGCATGCCTCAACAAAAGATCCCGCATGCCGCAATGAAGATCCCACATGCCGCAACTAAGACCTGACGCAGCCAAATAAATAAATAAGTAAAAATTGTTTTTAAAAAGTACACACCCGTAGTTATACAATAAATAAGCCATGGGGATGTAATATGCAGTAGAAGGAATATGGTCAATAATACTGTAATAACTTTGTATGGGGGCAGATGGGTACTAGATTTATTGTTGTGATCTTTTCATAATGCATGCAAACGTCAAATCACTATGTGGTAGACCTGAAACTAACATAATATTGTACATCAACTATATTTCAATTTAAAAAAAGTAAGAGAGTTAAGAGACTTGGAAGATATAAAGAGCAGGTCTAACATTTAATCACACTTCCAAAGGGAGAGAGGAAACAACGAGGAAGAGGCAATATTTGAAGATACAAAGACTTGAGTATTGGGTAGGTATATATATGATTACTTTCATAAGAAACTGCTTCATCTTTTTTTCAAAATGGTTATTTCTGTCTTTTTGACATCTTTCCATCATTCTTTGAGCATCTTCTTATTTTCAGACACAACATATTCTAGGATCGACTTTTATATCCTTTCCCCAGCTTGGAATCAGCAACTCTTACAGATAACTCTGGTTCCTTTAAGTGGGTAATAGTATTCAGAAACTCATATTTTGGCACTAGTTGTGCTCACTGATATTGGATATAATTACCTCCAGGCCTTCTCAGTAGACACAGCTAGAGAATATATGTATGAAAAAATATACATGTGTATGTATATCTGTGTGCACACGAACACACACATATACACATTTCATCTCTATTTATATATATATGCCCACAGATACAGAAAACCATGTGTTCACACTGATAATCTCTAATTCCAACTGAACACTACAAAGCTCATTCTAGGTTCCTTCCTTTCTATATGTCTAATTCTCTATTCCGACAGTAAGAAACTTGGTTCCTATTATCCTTAATATATTTACCTCTTATTATCTTTAATATATCCTTAATATGAACAATCCTCTTGTACGCAGTCAATTCCCCATTACTGTTATCCCACCCCTACCTTGCTCCAGTGCTTGCTCTCCTCATCCTGCTTGGACACCAATGCCCCTCACTTGGTCAAAGGTGCCTCCACTCTCTGCAAATACTCTGCTAACCCTAGGTTAGTCTCTAACACTCATAATGTGATGACACTATTACCTTCCTGCATGGACTCCCTCTTCACTCTTTTTAGGCTCTTATATCCCCCACCATACCATCCACAAACGGCCCTCTCCCCTGCTTATGGACACCCTTCTTACCTCACTTGGGCTCCAACAATCAGTGCCAGGATGCCCTTTTATGTGGATACCCACTTCACCTGATTCAAGTTCTGACAACCTGTGCCAAGACGCCTCTGACGTGGACACCTTCCTCATGCTGTTTGGGCTTTGACGTTCCACAACGGGACAGAGCTACCGCTTCCGTGATCTCACACAAACATGTTTCTGCGTATTCTAGGCCACCCTCCCACATAGATGCTCTCCTTACTCCACTTGGATCACCTCTCTACATAGATTCCCCCCCACCAATGCAGATACCCTCAAAACCTGACATCACATTGCTCCTCTACATGGATACTCTCCTCACCTCACTTAGGCTCCAACAACCTGTGTTAGAAATCACACAGAAGATGTTCTCAGAGCACAGTGAACTTAAGCTAAAAATCAATCTTTAAGAGATAACTAGAAAGTCACCATTTGTTTGAAAATTATATAATTTGCTTCTATATGATCCATGGGTCAAAATGTAATCACAGTAGAAAATAGAGAATATTTTGAACTAATGATAATGAAAACACTATATGTCAAAATTTGTGGGACACAGTTAAAGCCACACTTAGAAGAAATTTATAAAATGGATATATTAGAAAGAAAAAAAAGAAATTAATGAATGAAAAAAATAAACATACAACAACAAAGATCAACTAAGCTAATGAAAAGTCTAGTTTAAAAAAAGACTAATAAAATGTATCAACCCTGGTGTGGCAAAAAGAAAGAAAGCATAAATTACTGATAACAGGAATGAAAAATGGTATAGAGTTATAAATCATACAGGTTAACAAATAACCAAAAAGATTTTAAGAAAAACCGGTGCTAATGTTTTAAAATTTAGGTAAAGTAAATAACTCTTAGAAAAATACAACCTATCAAAACTCTGTAGGAAGAAATAGAACAGAAATTCTGAATAGACCTTAATCTATTAAAGAATTTGAATTCATAATTCACAACTTTCCCATGAAAAATTCCAGTCCAGGTCGCTTCAACAATTAAATCTAACATTTAGGAAAAAATTAAAACACCAATCTTACACAAACTATTCTAGAGAATAGAAAAAGAGGAAATAAATTCCAATTCTCTTTATAAAGGGACAACTTAGATACCAAAAATCTAACAAAATTAGACGACAGTAAAAGAAAAGGAAATACAGGCTATTTTTGTAAAAGTACAAAAGAAAATATTAGCAAATTAAGTAATACACCATAACTAAGTTAAAATTATTCCAGAAAACAATAGTAGTTTAAAATTAGAAAATCAATCTTAAGGACCCCAGTGTAGACAAAGTTTTCTTAAACAGGACACACATACCTCTAACCTTAAAGGTTTGACACATTTGATTATATTAAAGTTAAAAACTCTGTTCGTCAAAATAAAACTTTAAAAATTGTTTTCAAAAAATTTAAAACAGTGAGAAGTGAGGATATGGAGACGAATCTTTTGAGAAGTTTGGCTATAAAGAAGAAAAAAAGTGTGATAATAGTAATTAGAAGAGGGCTTTTTTTTAAAGATGGGAGAGACTAAAGTGATATCTCTGAATACTGATAATAAAGATCCAGTAAAAAAAAAAAAAAAAAAAAGGAGAAGCTAAAGATGCAGAAGAGACAATAGCATATGGAATTAGACCTCTCTCTAAGCAAGCAGAAAAAGATGTAATTTAGGTCACAGGTGGACAGGTCAGTCTTTGACAGGAGGACAGGAGAAGACAGATGCAGATGAGCCTATAGAACTCCTGTCTGTGAGAAGAGGACATTTTCATTCAATCTTTCCTATTTTCTCTATGAATTATGAGACAAGCTGCGGTAAGGAGGGAGAGGGCATCGGGAAGTCTAAGCAGACAAAAAAGTATGAAATAGAAAATATGCAGTGCGGAAGAGTGAACTTACTAGAGAAAATGAGTCAATAACTACTCAGCTGAGGTTGTTTATCATGATTTTACAGTGAGCCCACAAGCCTGGTTATGGATTTTTCTTGAGCACTGCTCAGTTGTTTGCAAGTAGTCACAGAGAAAGTGGGGGTAGGGTTTTGCTAGGCAGATGGTATACAAAGAGAGAAGGGCAAAGGACCTGATCGTATATACAAGAGCATGATTATAATGAAGAACGGTAAAATCTAGGTTGAATAAATTTGAGAATAAAAATAAAAGGAAACCAATTGAATGAAGGTGTTAATGAAATCAAAGAACTGTTGCAGTAGGGTGCTTGAACAAATGCATGTGGAGAATAGGAGGATGTGGCTGATGAAGGGAATGTCTGAATTAACAATTTTAGAGGCGGGGCAATTTCGGGTAATTACAAGACCTTTGGACAGAGGTAACACTTTGGCAGCTGAGAGGCAGAAAATGGTAAGAATTGGGGCTAAGACATCTTTGCTCATTAGCAGTTCCTTAAACTGCTGTTTCTCATGAGAGTGCCTAGAGGAAGGTAAATCCATATGTTAAGCATAGTTAAGCAACTATATTCCTACAGAAGCAAATTCAAGGTTGATCTGTAAATATACACTAGACCAGTTAATGACATGCAACATATAAGAGTAGGCTGATACAAAAAGGGGAAATAAAGTCATCCAGTTATATCTGAATTCAACTCACCTGTATGACATCTCTTTCTCATATTATGATGATTAAAAGTTGATAGTCACCCTCTCCCAGTCTGGATATATAATAAAAACAAACTAAGTTAGGGACTTCCCTGGAGGTCCAGTGGTTAAGAGTCTGCGCTTCCACTGCAGGGGGTGCAGGTTCGATTCCTGGTCAGGGGACTAAGATCCCACACGCCACGTGGTGTAGCCAAACAAAAAACAACTAAGTTATACCTGATGTATCTCAAGCACTGTAAGTTCAAGTGATCATTACTATTTGTTCCTCACTATGTGGCAAAGGGTGTTTGCTGGCTAACAAGTCACCGCAACCAATGCCTTGTTTTTTTTTTTTTTAGATGTTGGGGGTAGGAGTTTATTAATTAATTTATTTATTTTTGCTGTGTTGCGTCTTTGTTTCTGTGCAAGGGCTTTCTCTAGTTGTGGCAAGCGGGGGCCACTCTTCATCGCGGTGCGCAGGCCTCTCACTATCGCGGCCTCTCTTATTGCGGAGCACAGGCTCCAGACACGCAGGCTCAGTAGTTGTGGCTCACGGGCCTAGCTGCTCCGCGGCATGTGGGATCCTCCCAGACCAGGGCTCGAACCCACGTCCCCTGCATTAGCAGGCAGATTCTCAACCACTGCGCCACCATGGAAGCCCCAACCAATGCCATTTTTAAAAATGGGATTAATTTCCAAAATATACAAACAGCTCATACAGCTCAATATCAAGAAAACAAACAATCCAATCAAAAAATAGGCAGAAAACCTAAACAGACTTTTCTCCAAAGAAGACATACAGATGGCCAACAGGCACATGAAAAGATGTTCAACATCGCTAATTATTAGAGAAATGCAAATCAAAACTACAATGAGGTGCCACCTCACACCTGTCAAAATGGCCATAATTAAAAAGTCCACAAATAAATGCTGGAGAGGGTGTGGAGAAAAGGGAACCCTCCTACACTGTTGGTGAGAAAATAAATTGGTACACCCACTATGGAAAACAGTACGGAGGTTCCTCAAAAAATTAAAAATAAAGTTGCCATATGATCCAGCAATCCCACTCCTGGGCATATATCTGGAGAACACCATAATTTGAAAAGATACATGCACCCTAATGTTCATTACAGCACTATTTACAGTAGGCGAGACAATGCGAGCAACCCTAAATGTCCATGGACAGATGAATCGATAAAGATGATGTGGTATACATATGCAATGGAATATTACTCAACCACAAAAAAGAATGAAATAATGCCATTTGCAGAAACATGGATGGACATAGAGATTATCATACTAAGTAAATCAGAGAAAAACAGATATATCATATGATATCATTTATATGTAGAATCTTAAAAAATGATACAAATGAACTTATTTACAAAACAGAAACAGACTCACAGACATAGAAAACAAACTTATGATTACCAAAGGGGAAGGCGGGGCAGGGGGAGGGATAAATTAGGAGTTTGGGATTAACAGATACACACTACTATATATAAAATAGATAAACAACCAGGACCTACTGTATAGCACAGGGAACTATATTCAATATTTTATAATAACCTATAGTGGAAAAAATCTGAAAAAAAAAAATATGAATCACTTTGCTATGCACCTGAGACTAACACAACATTGTAAATCAACTATACTTCAATTAAAAAATAATAATAAAAATTAAAAGAGGCACTAGGACTTTTGGCAATACAAATTTTATATTTACTTGCTGAACAAGTGAGAAATGTCTCAACTCCAACTTACTGTATTTCAACAATATAATTTTAATTAAAGTTTTGATTTATATAGCGAATTGAAAAGTTTCGCCTCAGTTTAAACTGTCATCTTTTTTATCAAAATGGAAGTATCTTGTTTTTTTATTATAAAAGTATTAATATGCTCATTATAAAAATCATAGTAAAGGGAATTCCCTGGTGGTCCAGTGGTTAGGACTCCGTGCCTTCACTGCCTAGGGTGCGGGTTCAATCCCTGGTTGGGGAACTAAGATCCTGCAAGCCAGGAGGCTCAGCCAAAAAAAAAAAAAAAGTTAAAAAAAAAATCATAGTAAAAATAAGAATTAAAACTCTAGTTGTTGGTGTTTTATATAAAATAACAAAATACACGTAGATAAGACATACATAATATAAAATGAAGGACATTTCTTAAAAATTTAGATGAGTATCAAAATTTATTCAGTTCTCTAAGAATTTTAATAGTTTCTCACCTTATCTCAATTGGTAACCACTTTATCTAGTTAAAGCAACATCATAGCTATGGTCTCCCTTACCTTCCCTCTAGCTATAATCAGAAAAGTAGGCATACCATTTATAAACATTAATTAATGAAGCCAAAGACATTAACCCTGCTTGCTTTCAATGAGGGCAGAGGCTGATTAGTACACTTCTTGGCACACTAACAGTTACAATTATACTAGCTTTTCCAATGGCTGAAGTTTTTTAAATACTTCCTAGTTGTAATTGATTTTTATTGTATGACGTTTGGCTGTATCTGGTTACTAGAGCTACCTTTAGAATAAACTGCAAAGAAACTGTATTTCACTGCTAACTAGAGAAAACAAATTGTTAGTGTAGAATGACTGATTATTCAAAATTATCCTCAAGTATTCACATAAATGTTGTCACTTTCATAGTGTAGGTTTATAACTGATCTTGCTGTTTAATAAAAACCATTCTTTTAACTGCTTTTCTTCACTTTTTTCTTCTCCTTTATTCCATTCTACTGAGTAACAACACCATTACTTCAAATACTCAATAACACAGTTGCCAGTAGTGGTTTGATAGAATTATGTATAGTGAAAAGTAATAGATAATTAGCAACAAGATAATAAAATATCAAGGTAGCTCTTACTTGTATGTCATTATGGTGCTAAGAGATAGCTCCTCCATGGGATAGCACTGTATTAGGAACTTACAGGTAGCTACCTAAGTGTTAAGGTAAACTTAACAAAGTAGTAAAGGAAGGCAGTTTAATAAAATTCTTCCAGCTTTACTTCTCTAAGGAGGTCTTCAGTGGGAAGATTACTGAAGAAGTAGACAAAAGGCCCCCAGACACCTTAACGTATCATATCTGGTCCATGCTCTCTGCCCTCAACCTATCCGTCTCATGCACCCTTTGCTCCAGTCATGTGGAACTACTTACACAGTAGAGGCAGCCATAACTATGTGTTGTTCTTGTTTTTTTTATGTTAACACAAACTCATAGATGTCATTTCCTCAGCTTGAACCACCTTTCTTTTCTTCTTCACTTAGTCAACAACCCTTTATTGGGCTTTAAAAAACTCATTTAAAGCATTACCTGCTTCAGGAAACTTCTTTGACTCCTTTCTTTCTACTTGTATACCTTCATAGCATCTTTTTCATTTATTACACTAGAATTATTTATTTGCTTGTATAGTTTTCACTAGTCTGTAAGATTCTTAAGGGTAAAGACATATTGTACTCAAATTTATTCTATCTCAGCTCTCAGAATTGTATAGGCCTCAACAATGATTGTTGAGTGTTCTTAAATTCTCCAGTCTTTTTTTTTCTTTTTTTGGCCACACCGCGAGGCATGCAGGATCTTAGTTCCCCAGTTCCCCAACCAGGGATTGAACCCATGCCCCCTGCAGTGGAAGCACAAAGTCTTAACCAATGGACTGCCAGGGAAGTCCCTGTTGAGTGTTCTTGAAATTATTTCAAGCTCAAGTAAAAGTCATAATGATACTTAACAGATCTGGGTTTTATGGACTCATTATAGATCTGTGGTACTTTATCATTCCTTAATGTCTATTAAAATATACAATAATGATATATTCTATTTGGGAGATATTATTTGCCTTCTAAATAACTGAGGGAAAAAAAGCCTATGTAATAGGATGCTTTACTCTGACTTTTACAGCAAGACAAATATAATATACAACTTACTCATTTTATTACTCATGTTTCCATTATTCATAAGTGCTCAATAAAAACTGAACAAGCTAATAATTAACCCTAAGCAGAAGGATGGGGTGGCATCTGTACATCTATGGATGAACATGTAAGAGTTTCAGGGTAACTTATTAAGATTTTAATTTGCATTTTGTTCACCATTTATTTCTTCCTTCCCCGTTCTAAATAGGTAACCAGGTCTTTAGGCTCCGTATTTAATGGAAGATGTTTACCGAATGGAAAATAGAAGTTACTCATGGATAATCTGCCTTCTAACTTTTATTTTTGGGAGTTTGATTTAAAGGCGAAGCTTCTGAGGCCTGTCAGGGAGACTGGGAAAGAGCCTCCCAAAGGCAATTTCCCCAGAATGGAAAAGGTTCAGCAATATCAGGCACAGCAGATACCTGAATCCTACTGCATAGCAGTGCTTCAAGGAAACAGCAAGACCACCAAGAAGAATGGCTACACGGAGCACCTTGGGAGGCTATACTCTAGGTCCTGGGGGAGCTCAAAATCAGCAGAGACTCTCATGCACAAACTTGGCCGAAAAGCAGTAATGTCATCTTACTTTAAGGAACATATGGGCTTTTAAAATAAGAATAGCAGTTAGGGGCTTCCCTGGTGGCGCAGTGGTTAAGAATCTGCCTGCCAATGCAGGGCACATGGGTTCAAGCCCAGCTGTAGGAAGATCCCACATGCCGCGGAGCAACAAAGCCCATGCGCCACAACTACTGAGCCTGCGCCCTAGAGCCCACGAGCCACAACTACTGAGCCCACGTGCCACAACTACTGAAGCCCATGCGCCTAGAGCCCGTGCTCCGCAACAAGAGAAGCCACCGCAGTGAGAAGCCAGAGCACCGCAACAAAGGGTAGCCCCCGCTCGCCGCAACTAGAGAAAAGCCCGCGCGCAGCAACAAAAGACCCAACTCAGCCAAAAATAAATAAACAAATAAATAAATTTAAAAGGTTAGGAAAAAAAAGAATAGCAGTTAGGATCATGATAAACTGCAGACAAGTGAGCCCATCCCACTTTATTTTCTTTTAAAAGGCCCTTAAATTCTTAGGTCGAGGAGGAAAAAGGAAAGAAAGAAAGTGAGCCTCATTCTTCTCCATGGGCTCCCATAATGACTAATATGAATCACCATCTTACCAGGTTGGGCAATTCAAAGTCAGATTTAATTTATCAGAAATAAAATAATATTACATTTTTAAAAATATGAATTTTTGGTATAAATTATCTAACTAAACATGACAATATGAATCTGTATGTTTCTAATATACTTTAGTATACATTTTTCATTGTTCATTTTTGTATTATTTGTGCTTCACAGCCCCTATAGCGGAATGATTGAAATTGTTGCATTTTGGAAATCTAAAATAATTTTTTTTTTTGGAAGCAAAACAATGATGGCTTTATGAGCAGAACTGATTATGGCTGTTAATAAAAAGTTCATCATCAGGGCTTCCCTGGTGGCGCAGTGGTTGAGAGTCCGCCTGCCGATGCAGGGGACACGGGTTCGTGCCCTGGTCTGGGAAGATCCCACATGCCGCGGAGTGGCTGGGCCCGTGAGCCATGGCCGCTGAGCCTGCGCGTCCGGAGTCTGTGCTCCGCAACGGGAGAGGCCACAGCAGTGAGAGGCCCGCATACAGCAAAAAAAAAAAAAAAAAAAAAAAAAAGTTCATCATCATAAGAAGTATAATACTGCAAGATAAATTTATAATTTAGATTAAGGGATTACAAACAAAACATCTGAAGGCGTGGGAGAAAAAAACAATCTTATTAAGTGTTCCCTAGAAAGGCGTATACATAGAAACTGACGACAAGACTACTTTCATCCCACATGCTAGACTAAATGAACGATATTTTGTTAAAAATCAAACAAACAGAAAACCACTGAAGGATCCCTAGCATCCTAAAATCTACCCATATATAAGGCTTATCTGGGAAAGATAAATACAAAATTCAGGGAAGTGCTTCAGTGGGAGGGAAGGGACAGGCACAGGATTAAGGAAGGGTATGTAGAGGACCTTCAACTTAGATTTGTAAGGATTAGTTTAAAAAAAATCTTTAAGTAAATATAGCAAAACATTAAATATGGGTCATGGGTTTATGGGGTTTTGCTTTGTTAGTTTTTCAATACTAGTCTGTATTTCTAGAAATTTCAAAATCAAAATCTAGCATAAGCATGTATCCTAATTTTTTCCTGAGTATAAACTTTCTCCTCTGCAGTTTAGAATCAGGATAGTTTGATACAGAGCCTAGTGCATTACTGTGCTCAGTAAGTCCATGTTTGCACAGAAGAACTTCAAAAGGTAATAAAAAAAAAAACCTGATTGGTTCATTATTCATGCCTTTCCAAATAAAGCAGTTTCATCCAAATGAAAAAAGAACCAAAAAAAATAGAGATAACAAGAAATATTCACTGGTATAAAATGTGTAATGATTTCCACTTCAATATAGTCTGCAATTTTGAATTAAGACAGACCCATTTGCAGAGAGATTTAATTGAGTTATTCAATTACAATTTATTTAATTTTAACTATGTGAAAGACCCTATGTTAAGTACTAAGGATACAGAAATGAATGAGAAAGGATCCCTGTTCTTCAGGAACTCATAGCCTAAGGAATCCTGAAAAATATTAACATAAAATGTAATAGATGTTATAAAAATGTACAAGGCGATATGAGATCACTCAATGAGTACTGGAGGGAAGGCTAATTCTGTCTGAGAGAGCTGGGAAAGGTTTCAGAGATAGGATAATCTTTAAGATGGGACTTGAATAATGAGTAGAAGGTCAAGAGATAGAAAAGAAAGGAAAATGTGCTTCAGGCAGGAATGAAAAAATATATATATATATTAGGTCCATATTATTCAGAGTCTCTATTTGCAAATCCACCTATGTACTCACTAAAATTTATTTGTAACCCTGAAGTTACTATTTTCTCAGTCATTTATGGACATACACAGAATGACAAAAAATTTGAGTTGCCTCAAGCACACACTTCAAGATGAGGTCAAACAAGGCAATACTCACTACTCTGCCTTCTTGTTTCAGCTTTCATACTGTTAAAAAAGTGTTCTTTTCACAGTCTATTTACTGCCACATCTGTCTCATTTTTGTGCTTTGTGTTCGTGATTTTGCTGTTTAAAATGGTCCTCAAGCATAGTGCTGAAGTGCTAACTAGTGTTCCTAAGCACAGGAAGGTTGTGTTGTGTTTATGGAGAAAACACGTGTATTCGATAACCTTCACTCAGACGTGAGTTACAGTGCTGTTGGCTGTAAGTTCAATGTTAATGAATCAACACAAACACACATAAAATGAGGTGTATTGAATGTTTGATGAAAACGTGAGAGGCTCACAGGAACCTAACTCTATATTTCCCCTAGGAAATATGGCTCATTATTCACTAATTCAGTGTTTGTGGTGACTTTATAGAACATAACTACTGTGAATAATGAGAATCAACAGTGTGTGTGTGCATTTGTGTGTATTCATTAGTTAACAAAATATTTCTTTGAATAAGTTATTTATAGGAACCACTGACTACTTTGATTAGATACACATAGCATAGTACCTTGTCTTGAATAAGTAATGAATAATTAACTATAATAAAGATAACTGACAGCTTATTATGCATACTTACAGTCTTTAAAGACTTTAAATAGCATAGATATTATGAGGCATTTTGAAGTTTCTAGTAGGGGGCAAAAAGACCTTGCTTTAAAGACAGCTAAAATATTTGCAACCACTTAAGAGATGGAGTAGAAATTTACAGAAGCAGATGTGGCATAATTTTACTGATTTAGTTATTTCTACAAGGTATTATTGTGGATAATGGCAAAAGCAGTATGGTAAAAACTATGCATTAGAAAAATCCCAAGATTATTTTTAACAGTTTCCTCAATCACTTAACAGAGCTGAACTATTACTTTCCCAAAGTGATTCCAATGAGCAAAAAACATAGAAGATTCCACACACAAAGTAGCTCATTATAATAAAAAAGAAGCAGGTAATATCCTTTAACAGTCACGTTGCTATAAGGTTATTAATCTTTACAGAAAGGTAGAACACGTGAGTTGTACTGTTTAATACTTTATGAAGACTTTTTTTAACCTTTACATTTCATGTAATTAATTATACCAATAGCTTTGAAGCACATACTTTAAAAATTCACATTTTCTTTCATTAGAATAAAGAAAACGAAAAACTAAAATGAACCTAAAAGAACACATAGACACTTGGGTCATGATGTCATAAATCCTCATCTGATTGAAAAATGTTATATTTTAAGTTTATAATGCCACGTTTTCCACCTTTGGTAAATGGCCTGCATCTTTTAAATTATATTCAACAGTTCTACAATTAAGAGCTACATCTTAGGGGCTTCCCTGGTGGCGCAGTGGTTGAGAGTCCGCCTGCCGATGGAGGGGACATGGGTTCGCGCCCCGGTCCGGGAAGATCCCACGTGCCGCGGAGCGGCTGGGCCCGTGATCAATGGCCGCTGAGCCTGCGCATCCGGAGCCTGTGCTCTGCAACGGGAGAGGCCACAACAGTG
>NW_006774285.1:692105-720668 GCF_000442215.2 Lipotes vexillifer | reverse complement strand
TACCAAAAAAAAAAAAAAAAAAAAAAAAAGAGCTACATCTTACACATTTTAAATATTCATTTATAGTTTGGGTAGACAGTTCTCAGAAGCTAATTAAGATTGACAATGCTAACAGATAAAAGTCTTCTGATAATTTCAAATTCTATTTAAAAATACAGAAAAGAAGTAAGGATGAAAATCACTGTTTAAAGAAGTCAGAAGAGAACAAGAGATCAACATCCCATAATGCAAGAAAAAATAGTACAAGTTTTCATTTTTGTATAGATAGTAATTGTAAAGCCAGTTCCATGGATATCACTCACTTATAGATAATGCTTAAATTTGTATCTCCAGTCATACCTCTCTTCTGAACTTCAGGTTCTTATATCCAACCACACATACTCAGTATTTCTACTCAGATAGGTGCCACATCTGAATGTGTCCAAAACCAACCTCTTGATTTTCCCTTAAATTTAAGCCTGCTTTTTTTCCCCAAGCCTTCTCCATCTTAGTAAATGGCAATTTCATTCTTCCAATTGCTAAAACCAAACTCCTTGGATTTATCCTTGACTCTTTTCCTTTCTCATATACCACATAAACAAATCCTATTGTTTCTTCCTTCAAAATATATGCAGAACTTGACCTTTTCTTACTGCATCCAAGATTACCTCCTTGGTCTAAGCCACCATCATTTCTCACTTGGGCAACTGTGTTAGCCTATAAACTGCTCTCACTTTTTCTACCTTTTTTTCTTCATACTCTAGTCTCCACACAGCATCCAAAGTGATTCACTAAAAAATAAATCAGATCATGTCCTTCCTCTGCTCAAAACTCTCCATTGCCTTCCCATCTCATTCAGGGAAAAATTCAAAATTCTGATGGTGGTTTATAAGACCCTATTTGATCTAATCCCCTGCCACCTCTCTGACCTTGTCTTATACTCTTTCTTTCACTTCACTCTAAGTCACACAAATCTCTCTGCTGTTCCTCAAACCTGCTAATAAGCATTCTCTCACCTCGCTGTACCTGAACTTCTTGAGTCTTCTGCCTAGAAAGCTTTTCACCCAGATATCTATATCACTCACTCCTTCACTTATATCAGATATCTACTTAATCTTATCAGAGAGGGTTTCCTTGATTAACTTATAAAAAAATAATCAAACTCCCTATGCACCCCTACACCATCATTCTCTAGTCCCTTATCTTGCCTTTATTTTTTTCTTTATAGCACTTATGAAAACCACCTGACTGAAATATTTAGTGTTTATTTTCTGTCTTTTGCCCATTAGAATGAACTTAAGTTCCTGGAAAAAAGAGGCGTTCTTTGTTTTTGTTCAGGGCTATATCCTTAGGATCTAGACTAATACTAGCACATAAAAGATACTCAATAAACATTTGGTGAATTATGAATGAAATGAATCCAAATAATAATTATTTTTTGACCACGGCAGTGTGGCACATGGGATTTTAGTTCCCCAACCAGGGATCGAACCTGTGCCCCTTGCATTGGAGTCTTAACCACTGGACCGCCAGGGAAGTCCCCAAATAATTATATTAAAAGAAGGTCTCACTTATAAGATCAATAAACCTAAACCTCTACAAGTTAATCTAAAAATTAATAATTATATGCTATAATAATTTTGTTTAAATTTGCTAGCCAGGATACAAAGAGCTTTATATATACAATGGCTACATTTCTATAAAGTGTAAATCCCATTTTAAGACCTTTTGAATTTACATTTTAACAGACTATTTTTTAGAGTAATTTAGGCTCGCAGCACAAGAGCTCCCTCACACCCTTTGCCTTTATACACACACAGCCTCCCCCACCAACAGTCAATCCATTCTCTCTAGATTTGTCTCTTCTGGACATTTAATATAAACATAATCACAATTATTTATCCTTTGCATCTGGATTCTTTCACCTAGTGAAAGAATAGCTCTTAAAAATTAAAAGCTTTGGGGGGCTTCCCTGGTGGCGTAGTGGTTGAGAGTCCTACTGCCAATGCAGGGGACACGGGTTTGTGCCCCGGTACGGGAAGATCCCCCATGCCACGGTGCGGCTGGGTTAATATAAACATAATCACAATTATTTATCCTTTGCATCTGGATTCTTTCACCTAGTGAAAGAATAGCTCTTAAAAATTAAAAGCTTTGGGGGGCTTCCCTGGTGGCGTAGTGGTTGAGAGTCCTACTGCCAATGCAGGGGACACGGGTTTGTGCCCCGGTCTGGGAAGATCCCACATGCCACGGTGCGGCTGGGCCCGTGAGCCATGGCCACTGAGCCTGTGCGTCCGGAGCCTGTGGTCCGCAACGGGAGAGGCCACAACAGTGAGAGGCCTGCATACAACAACAACAAAAAAAATTAAAAGCTTTTTTAATTTTTAAAAACAGCTCATTGGTCACCTTGGAAAACAACTCTTTTATTTTTTTGGCTGCGCTGCACTGCATGTGGGATCTTAGGTCCCTGACCAGGGATCGAACCTGTGCACTCTGAAGTGGAAGCGCAGAGTATTAACCACTGAACTGCCAGGGAAGTCCCTAGTATAATATTTTTGAAGTTCTTTCATGTTGAAGTATGTATCAATAGTTTGTTCCTTTTTACTGATAAATGGTATTACATTACATGGACATACCACTTTCCTTTTAATTGCTAAATAGTAGTCTATTATATGGATACACCACATATTGTTTAGAGTTGCCAAGGTGGGACCTTATCTTTCTTATGTGTCAGAAGAGAGGAGCCTTCAATGAATGCCAAGAATTAGAATTGGTGAGAGGAAGAGGGGAAGAAAAGGAAATAGAATTGTGGTTGAGTAAAACCTGTTCCTAGCAGAGATGGAGAAGTCAAGCTCCAGTGAATTATCTGTACGTAGAGGAACCTGCCCTGGCTTTCCACTGGATCCTATGACCTGAGTTTGTTCACTACTACTTGCTTGCTATAAGGAGGAAGGTGAGGTCATGGCAGCCACCCTCTACATCTATAGGAAGAAAACTGGTCTTTTCTTTCCCGGTGTTAGAGATTGCCAATCCATTATATAATTAAGCAGTATAACTAAAAGCAAGTATAAAGTATTTTTTAAATAACATTCATCTGATGACTTCTGGTTAAAAAATGGCAGATTAGGTATATGCATTTAACCCTTCTCCTTATAAAATGACAGCAAAGTAAATTAAAAGATTTAAATCCACAAGGAGAAAGCAACCAAAGAGAAGGCAACAGTAGATAAAATATTTCAATACACTTTTGGAAAAGGGAGAACAAATGGAGGAGTGGTATCTGATTTATCAGGTAGAAGAAACTATAACCTCAGGGGGTCACTGGTGAGAAGAGAGCCAATTCACCCCCAAAGAACCTGGGAAACACTCAGACTTTGAAGTACCAAGTGGGTGGAGGGGAAGGACAAAATGAAAAAACAGGATGAAAGTGTATGTATGTGCCTGAAATTAATACAACATTGTAAATCAAGTATACTCCAATAAAAATTTTTTTTAAAAAGTCTATGTATGTGAATTGTTGATTCCCCTCCCCACTCCCACATACAGAATGCCAGCAGCTAAATGCACATACTCCAGCCCTGACAAGAGAATGAAAGTTTACCTCTAGAGAAACTGAAAAGGAGTGTTCTAGATTAGGAAACACTGGGCAAGGTAGAGACTAGAAGTGAGACAGAATAAAAAGAAAGGGATTTATCGAAATATCAAATGGCAGGACTTTAATTCCTCTAACCATTCCTCTACCCACCCCGCCCCACCCTTAAACACTTGCATTTTATTGCTCGGGCAAGAAATTTGTAAGGTCTTTTTCTGGAACAACGGAGCAATCCTAGAGAAAAGTCTTCCTCATAGTGATGTATGGCCATGTCTCCATCCCCAAATGAGGCTACTCACAATAAATCTTCTTACTCCTAAAAAGCTTTTAATCAGTTTAAAACAAATATATACAGACCATCAACAGTCATCAGAAATGTAAGGAAATCATGAAAGATTAAAATCAGATATCAAAAGAGATATCTGATACTTAAAACATAATTGCTGAAATAAGGCATAAAATAGAGGTTGTGAAAATCTTCAGGAAAGCAGAACTAAATATGAAATGGAAAAGTGAAAGAAAAGATAGTTAAAGAACCAATCTAGGGAGATTACTTTTGACTAACAGGAGTTCTAGGAAAAGAGGACAAAGAAAAGAGATGGAAGAAAATAATAACAAATACTTATCAAAGGCATAGTATATGTGCTAGGCATTGCTCTAAGTGCTTTAAGTAAATTAATTTTAATTAACTAATTAATTCTCCAGTCAGCCTATGAAGTAGGTATTATTATTATCCCCATTTTATAGATGAGGAAAATTAGGAATGTATAAGCTAATCTAATAACTAGTAAGTATCAGAGCCAGAGTTCAAACCCAAGCAGTCTGGTGCCATAACTCACCCTCTCAGCAACTATGTACTGCTGTCTCTCTACCAAAGAAATCATATTAAGAGGGCAGGCTAAGGCGGCAGACTGAACGTGAACATTCAATTTACTCCCTCCAGAAACTCCACTAAAACAACAGTACAGGGAATTTTTTAAAATACATAATCCCAAAGAGTGAGGCGGCAAAGAGAAAAAGAAAACAACAACAGATTTTTGGACACGAGGAAGTAGATGATAGAGTGGTAACTGATTTAGCAGATGAAAGCCAAGTCTAAAACCAACAGTGAGGAAAGCTGAGAACAAACTCAATATATACCACAGAATCCTCTAAACAAACAAGAACTGGCAACACTTAGGTACCTGTAGAACTGCAGGTAAGTGGGGAGTTAGATGGATAAAATAAGAACTGGGTGAAAATGGTTTAAGAAGCTGTTAGATCCCTAGGTCCCCTCTCTCTGTTCTACATGCCTAAGTGACTGCCTCTCCCTAGTTCCCTAAACCTGGCAGAAGTCTGCCACTTATCCCCTGGAGAGGGTAAAACAGGGATTCTTGATTAGGGGACACTAGGCAGTTAAGGGCATAAGTACCACAGTGAAAAACAAAGGGATTAAATGACTTCATGCATAAGTAAATGCTGAATTCTAAGATTAGTGGTCCTCTCCCTCCATTCTATTCAGCCAGACAAATTAGAAAACTATTTTTATGAAGCTGGGTTAGGGCCAGAAGATTCCCTAACAAATGACGCAACCAGGTTATACTAGAACGAAACCCAAAACTCCTATTCTTGTGCTTAGGCCTCCCAATCTTAAGAACAGCCAGCTGAGGGACGTCCCTGGTGGTCCAGTGGTTAAGACTCCACGCTCCCAACGCATGGGGCCCAGGTTCGATCCCTGGTCAGGGAACTAGATCCCACATGCATGCTGCAACTAAGAGTTCACATGTCACAACTAAGGAGCTGGCCTGCCACAACTAAGGAGCCCGCCTGCCGCAACCAAGACCCGGCACAACCAAATAAATAAATAAATAAATAGATATTTTTAAAAAAAAGAACAGCCAGCTGGGATGACAAGATAACCTAAAGGAAGTCTATATATGGAAGACAGAGACCAAAATCAATAAGAGAATACAAAGCAATTAGGTAGAAAGAAATCAGGCAAAGAAAATTTTAAGAAAAAAAAATATTTCCAAGAGATACTTAAAACAAATTAAACTTAAAAGAAATATAAAAAGAGGAAGGAACACTTCTAAACTAATTTTATGAGTCCAGCATTGCCCTGATACCAAAGCCAGACAAGGACACCAGAAGAAAAGAAAATTACGGGCCAGTATCCCTGATGCACATGGATGTAAAAATCCTCAACAAAATATTAGCAAACCAAATTCAACAATACATTAAAAGGATTATACATAATAATCAAGTGGGATTTAATCCAGGGATTTAAGGATGGCTCAACATCTACAAATCAATCAATATGATACACCACATTAACATAATGAAGGATAAAAATATGATCATCTTAATAGACGCAGAGAAAGCATTTGACAAAATTCAACATCCATTTGCGATTAAAAAAAAAAACCTCTCAACAAAGTAGGTATAGAGGGGATATACTCAACATAATAAAGGCCACATATGACAAGCCCACAGCTAACATCATCCAGATTAGAGAAAAATAAGTGAAATTATTTGTTTGCATATGACATCCTCTTATATGTAGAAAACCCTAAAGACTTATTTAAAAACTGTTAGAATAAACAAATTCAGTAAGGTTGCAGGATACAAAATCAATATGCAAAAAATCGGTTGCATTTTTATACCCTAACAGCAAACTATCAGAAAGAGAACCCAAGAAAGCATGCTACAAACTACAAATATACCTACTACTGTATGAATAGCATTTTGAGTGCTTCTTAAGGGCAAAAACGAAACTTGAAGCAAAATAAAATCTCGTGTTCATCATACAGTTTAAAAAAGTGTACCAGCCCAACAACAGAAAAACATAAACTCTTTATCCACTGAAGAGATATATACTCATATGTATTCCATGGAGTAATTCTCTTCAGATGAGGTATTTGTAAAATCTCTCTCATTACTGACAGTGCAGATGTGCTGACATCCTCAGGATGTTACACTGAGATTCAAACTCACTGTATCCCACCTCCGGAGTCTCTTCTTTGATAAGCTGCATTTCCCCCCTTTTGTATTATCCATGATGTTAGTAAGGTTAGAACTAAAACAGACTTAATTACAGTACATTTCAAATAAGTTACTGAATATAGTTCTTTGTTCGGTCAACTGTGATTGCCCATGAAAATTACAGGAGTGTTTAAAAACAAGATGAATAGGAGCCTATTAAATTATGTCTGGGACCAAAGCTTTTTTTATATGGGAATTTATGAGATAACTTATATTTGGAGAATTGATCACAATTTTAGGAAAGTGAACTTTGTTCTGCCATATGGGTCTCAAAATGGCAATACCTGAAACACTGGGATTTACAAGTACAGTACGGAGTCCCCCCTTATCTAGGTGGGATGTGTTCCAAGACCCCCCAGTGGATGCCTAAAACCATGAACAGTAGTGAACTCTAGATATACTATGCTTTTTCCTATACATACGTACCTAGGATAAAGTTTAATTTATAAATTAGGGACAGTAAGAGATTAATAACTAATAATAAAATAGAGCAATAATAATATACTGTAATAAAAGGTATGTGAATGTCGTCTCTCTCTCAAAATATTGTACAAATTTAATGCCTTTTCCATCTTAACTAAGCATTGTATCAAGCACAGGTGTATCAAGCACCATAAAACTAGCATGAATTTGTTTATCTCACAAAGTAAAACTGAGGATAAGGGGGACCACTGTGTATATTGTACCTGTTCGTTTTTTTTTAACATCTTTATTGGAGTATAATTGCTTTACAATGGTGTGTTAGTTTCTGCTTTATAACAAAGTAAATCAGTTATACATATACATGTTCCCATATCTCTTCCTTCTTGCGTCTCCCTCCCTCCCACCCTCCCTATCCCACCCCTCTAGGTGGTCACAAAGCACGGAGCTGATCTCCCTGTGCTATGTGGCTGCTTCCCACTAGCTATCTATTTTACCTTTGGTAGTGTATATATGTCCATGCCACTCTCTCACTTTGTCCCAGCTTACCCTTCCCCCTCCCCATATCCTCAAGTCCATTCTCTAGTAGGTCTGTGTCTTTATTCCTGTCTTACCCCTAGGTTCTTCATGACATTATTTTTCTTAAATTCCATATATATGTGTTAGCATACGGTATTTGTTTTTCTCTTTCTGACTTACTTCACTCTGTATGACAGACTCTAGGTCCATCCACCTCACTACAAATAACTCAATTTCGTTTCTTTTTAAAAAATACGGAACATTTCACGAATTTGCGTGTCATCGTTGCGCAGGGGCCATGCTAATCTTCTCTGTATCGTTCCAATTTTAGTATATGTGCTGCCGAAGCAAGCACTGCCTGTTCATTTTGAAACAAAGAATTGCTTCTATAAGAGCCAAGCAAAGAAAGATCAAAGTAAATTTATGAGACCTAACTACAGGTTCAGCCAAGATCAAGAGAGGATATCCTTTGACTCACTTTTGCCCACATTCCTCAAGGCATCAATTTAAACCTTACTTTCTTTCATAAGGTTCTTTTCTCCAAACCTTTTCTTTCCTAGTTGTCTGCTGCTAAACAGACAAATTGATACGGATACAAAGAGCATATATTATGTAACATATAATACAGAGCTACTTGGTTATAGAGCTACTTGGTAGAAAATGTTCTGTTTCTCAAGTTCATTATGCTATATTAATTTACTAATCTAAAAGAAATCTGCAGAGCAGTCTTTCAGACCTTCTGTTTTTACATTTATAATTAGCTGAGAGAAGTTCTATTGTTTTTAGAAATAATCATTTTATGAGTTAAGCACACCAAATTCACGACAGGTTGCCTCTCATGGAAAGAGAGAAATGAAACAAAGATGGGGTGGGGAGAGGACAAAGGGTAATTTAGCTTTATATAGTCTTGTTTTATTACTTTTATTTAAAATTTTTAAATATTGTAATTTCTCAGAATAAAAATTTTTTAAACTGTGTAGGAACTCATATATACTCCTCATCACAGCCAACCAATCTCCTTTCTATAGGCTGTATAGGAAATCACAATGTGCACAGTTTCCAATGGGGAAAGGCCAGTTACTTTCTCCCACACATCTTTAAAGTCCCAATTATCCAATAAGTCACTGAGAAAATACCCAAACGCTCTCTGAGGTAGTCCAAACCAGATTCTCACTAACTTCTCAAAAGACCCACATAGGCACATATTATTATTGTTAACTGGTATCTCTGAGGTCCAGAATCCACTTCTACCTGAGTAATGACATCTTCATATAGACATCTTACAGCATGAACACTCTGGCATAATTCATCTTATATTCTCAGACATGAATTATTATTTTCATCTGGGGAGATTTCTATAACTATTAGAATCTTGATAGAACTCTCAAAGCTACAAGAATATAATCAGTGATAAAATCATAAAACATTAAGTCTATTTGTTCTTCAGTAGTGAGAGACTGATTATACAAATAGACAATGACCAGATCATATACAACTCTGACACACAGTCTCTTTGGAGGGCAAAAAACCTGGGAAGTCAAATCACAATCTCTGCAGCAATCACTTCAGAAGTTAGGATTTGGTCAATGACTGCCAGCTTCCTTTTTTTTTTTTTTTCCCCTCCACAGCCCACCACACACTTTCAACTCAGCACCAACCAGAGAGACAAATATGCTTTCCAAACCAATTACCTAAGATGATTGGCTTCTAGTTAGCATTTCAGCTTCCCCATGCCAAACAGTCTCTAATCAGCGTATCTTTTCTCTTTTTCACCATAAAATTTGCCCACTCCCATGTGAATCTGCCAAATTCAAGTGATGGTGGTAATTTGCTTGTTACCAATTGTTATTCAATTTCTTTGAATTTATAGCCTGTTTGTTCTCATTTTGGGTGGTCTTTATTTCCACAGTAGTGCAAAAATCATGCAAAAAGAAAACTAACATTACGCGCATTTTATTCGAATCCAGTTAAGATCACACTTCAATCTGGCTGTTAGCTATTGTTCTGTTTGCCAATCAGCTCACCAGAAACAATTTATTTTTTTTGATAAATGGTTTTTCATCACTTGAAAGACAAATCTGGAATTCTACTTCAATATTTGATGTTTCAGACTCACATTGGTATAGTTTCTTTCTTGAGAACTGTGACCACTTGAAAATAATAACCTAAGAAAAGATTGTGCTATATTTTAGAAAAACAGTAAGGCTGGTGGTATAACTTAGAACTAAATAGTGCAGTAAAATATCTGCTGTCAGTCTCTGAATATATCTGCAGAAAATATCAGAGGGTGATTCCTAAATTTTGTTGATATTGAAATGATAAATCAGAGCAACCTACAAAGAGTTATGAAAATTTACCAGTAGTAAATTGAAGTTGTTCCGGGTAAATTGTGAGTTTACAACTACAATGGCATAACTAATGTGAGTAGAAATTTTAATGACTTTATAAAAAAAAGGTTACGAATGAAAAATCAGAGCATTATATTTTCAATCACATCTTTTAGATTTGGTAATAATGCAATTACTTAAGGAAGTAAAACAAAACTCCAAAATGTTCTCAGTTCTTTGTGTGATTATATACCTGAAAAAAAATGTCAAAATATTTGTTAGAGGAATGAAGTATAATATGTAGGAAGCAGTGTTTATAGTAAACATATTGAAGTTTTACCGTAAATTATCTGCTATGATAGAGGAGCTTCCACAAATTATTACAACAGAAGTTTTATCAAATGTTTTTTGAAACCACAAGTGGCCAGAGAATTGAATAATTTACTGACTACAATTTTTATTTATCTTTTTTAAACTTCTATTATGTGCTATTCCAGGAAGTTGTTCTAAAGAGCTTCGGAGTAGAACTCCAGAACTCTAGGCTTTCTCCTATATAGTTTACAATTTGAATTTTAATGTCATTATTTTGAGAAAATATTCCTACATTATTAAAAAATAAATAGCCCCTTCAGAAATAAGTTCATCTGAAATTCCATTACTAACTCTTAAGAGCAGAGTAATCTGAATAAGCATTTCTACTAAGATTCACTGCCCTATCTGACAAACCCATTTCTTTCAGTTGCATTCATTATCTTGATAGCTTCGTCTAAGTGTTGAACATTGCTGAACAAAAGACCACAGCCTCAACTGTAGGATGGTAGTAGCTCCAATTAGGAGACAGATTGATTTATGGTTCACATTTGAAAGGAGTGTTGTTATTCCAGAAGATGATCTCTGTATTATATGAAGTGATATACCATTTTAAAGAACTAATCCCATTTGGTTGAAAATCCTGAACCATGACCTGAATTATAGAGGAATAAATCTGTAAAATAAATCTAGTTGCTAGGCTGCTCTATGCTACCATTGGGTCCTTCCTGAAAATGCTAATTAATGATGACTACCAGCACATACCCAGATATGTACTATGTCAGAAAATTCTAGTAAATTCATATTTCGTCACACAATTCTCCTATATGATTGGCTACACTAAGACTGGGCATTCATACATAGACAAAGCCTATTATAATGGGCAAAGTGACCACGTCATTCCTTGAACGCATAACTAACTTATAGTCTACCTCCGTATCCACAGTTCTTCCATATCTGAGGTTCCACATCCAAGGATTCAACCAACCCACGGATCGTGTAGTACTGTCCTATTTACTATTGAAAAAAAATCTGTGTATAAGTGGACCCATGCAGTCCAAACAGGTTTTGTTCAAGGGTCAACTGTACAGGCATACCTTGGAGATATTGCAGCTTCGGTTTCAGACCACTATAATAAAATGAATATCACAATAAAGTGAGTCACAAATTTTTTGGTTTCTAAGTGCATATGAAAGTTATGTTTACACTATACTGTACAGTCTACTAAGTATGTAATAGCCTTATATCTAAAAGATCCATGTACATACTTAAGTTAAACAACACTTTTTTGCTAAATAATGCTAACCATCATCTGAGCCTTCAGCAAGTCATAATCTTTTTGCTGGCAGAGGGTCCTGCCTCGACGTTAGTGGCTGCTGACAGATCAGGGCGGTGGTTGCTGAAGGCTGGGGTGGGGGGGCCGTGGCAATTTCTTAAAATAAGACAACAATGAAGTTTGCTGCACTGATTGACTCGTCCTTTCGTGAATGATTTCTCTGTAGCATGCAATGCTGCTTGACAGCATTTTACCCACAGGAGAACTTCTTTCAAATGTGGAGTCAATCCTCTCAAACCCTGACACTGCTTTATCAACTAAGTTTATGTAATATTCTAAATCCTTTGTTGTCATTTCAACAGTCTTCGCAACATCATCACCAGGAGTAGATTCCATCTCAAGAAATCACTTTCATTGCTCATCCATAAGAAGCAACTCCTCATCTGTTAAAGTTTTATCATGATAGCAGCAATTCAGTCACATCTTCAGGATCCACTTCTAATTCTGGTTCTCTTGCTATTTCCTGCAGAGAAATTCATTTCTAGCTTTTGATTTAAAGTGAGAGACATGTAACTCTTCCTTTCACTTGAACACTTAGAGGCCACTGTATGGTTAATAACTGGCTGAACTTCAATATTGTCTCAGGGAATAGGGAGGACTGAGGAGAGGGAAAGAGATGGGGAACGGTCGGTCGGTGGAGCTGTCAGAAGGCAAACAAAAGAGGTGGGGGAATGGCCTGTTGGTGAAGCAGTCAGAACTCACACATTTACTGATTAAGTTTGCCATCTTATATGAGCACAGTTCATGACGCCCCCAAACTATTACAACATTAACATCAAAGATTTACTGATCACAGATCACCACAAAAAATCCAACAAGGAAAAAGTTTGAAATATTGTAAGAATTACCAAAATGTGCCAAAGAGACATGAAGTGAGCATATGCTGTTGGAAAAATGGCACTGATAGACTTGCTCAATGTGCAGTTGCCATGAACCTTCAATTTGTAAAAAATGCAGCATCTGCAAAGTACAATAAAGCTAAGGACAATAAAATGAGCTATGCATGTATGAGAAGCCAGTCTAATAATCTAATGAAAAATGATAACATCCAATAATACTTGAATAAAAGATTATCAGCAGAAATATTTAACTTAAAAAATTTAACCTTTAAATACCATTGGTCTTAGTTCAAACCAAACTGTCTGTAGGATCATGTGATATGACAGTTAGTATGTTTTTCTTATTCAGGTGCAAATATCACAAAAATCACATTTTTGCAAATGTCCAATATTCCAAAGATTGATTGCTGATGTCTTTTTTTCACTGAATCCTTATAAAATATACTGCCTCTATAAAAGACTCTAGGTAGAAATAAGAATCAACAGTGAAATAAATTCCATTAACACATTTTTATGGAAATAAGTTTAGTGACAGCCTTCCAAAGCCCCATGTGGAGAAGTGGTAAACTATCTTTTAAAGCCCACACTGGGGGGCTTCCCGAGTGACGCAGTGGTTAAGAATCCAATGCAGGGGACACTGGTTTGAGCCCTGGTCTGGGAGGATCCCACATGCCGCGGAGCAACTAAGCCCGTGCATCACAACTACTGAGCCTGAGCTCTAGAGCCCACGAGCCACAACTACTGAAGCCACGTGCCACAACTACTGAAGCCCACGCGCCTAGAGCCTGTGCTCCGCAACAAGAGAAGCCACTGCAATGAGAAACCCGCGCACCGCAATGAAGAATAGCCCCCAATCGCTGCAACTAGAGAAAGCCCGGGCACAGCAACGAAGACCCAACACAGCCAAAAATAAATAAATAAATAAATTTTTAAAACTATGTATTTCTGGGCTTCCCTGGTGGCGCAGTGGTTGAAAGTCCACCTGCCGATGCAGGGGACGTGGGTTCGTGCCCCGGTCTGGGAGGATCCCACATGCCGCAGAGCAGCTAGGCTCGTAAGCCATGGCCGCTGAGCCTGTGCGTCCGGAGCCTGTGCTCCACAACGCGAGAGGCCACAACAGTGAGAGGCCCGCGTACCGAAATAAAAAAAAATTGTATTTCTTTTCAAACTAAATAAGACACTGAAGGATATATTATATAGGCCAGCACTCATACAATGTTTATTTACATTTTTCTTCATAGTTTTTCATCTCAACTGAAAAATTATACCTGACATCACCGTTTTAATCTATAAATATTATACTCTCATCTTTATTAAAGCACTTTACTATCTTCCTTTTAAAGTTATCCTCATCGTTCATGTCCATATACCCATTTGTAATATAAATTACAATTACCTGTAATTCATTTTATACCAGAAATCTTGGTAACTTTTATTTTTTTGTGACCACGTCACGCATCTTGTGGGATCTTCGTTCCCCAACTAGTGTTTGTACCTGGGCCCCCTGCAGTGGAAGTGTGGAATCCAAACCACTGGACAGCCAGGGAATTCCCGGTAACTTTTTAAATCAACTCATCATATTAGAAAATCTTCACAATAAATTCAGATAAAAATTCAATACATTTGTAAATATGGATCGTTTGTTTTTAATCTCTAAAATGAGTAAAATCCTCTTATATCTCAGGACGTATATAAGGTAAAATAATATTGGAACACACTTCTCAAAAAATAGTATTTAATTCTTATGGAATGAATCCCCCAAATAATGCATCTCCATATTCAACTGTAATACGGTATACAGAAACACATGAAAATGCTGTGACAGAAACTATAATGATTTGCCTAAAACAAATACTTGCAAAACAAACCCTGCCCCTTCCTTTGAAGGTCTAACATTTGTTTAAATTGTACGCTTGGGGCTCTTAGTTATGACTAATCACTTCATACATACAATTTTCCCTATGATCTTCTTTGTTCCACAGGACTATCTTTTAGTTAATCAAAAAATATTTTTACAGTTATAGATTTAAAGACAAACTGGGCATAAAGCAGAGTTTATCATCACCCCCACACACACACAGTTTCCCCTATTATTACATTAGTATGGTACATTTCTTACAATTTATGAACTAATATTGAAACCTTATTAAGCAGTCCATGGCTTATTTGGATTTCCTTAGTTTTCACATAATGGCCTCTTTCTGTTCCAGTATCCCATTTAGGATACCACTTACATTTAGTCACCATATCTGTTTAGGTTCCTCTTAGCTCCTTCGTTTCTTTTTAGGATCTTGACAGTTTTGAGTAGTTCTGGTCAGGTAAATTATAGGCTGCTTCCCTATTAGAATTTTTGTGATGCTTTTCTCATGGTTAGACTGGGATTAAGGACTTTTGTGAAGGTCAGAGAGGTTAAGTACCATTTTCATCACATCATATCAAAGGTACATACTATTCATAATGATTTATGACTACTGATGTTGACCTTGATCATCTGGCTGAAGTAGTGTTCATCAGATTTCTCCCATAAAGTTACTCTCTGTGTCTCCCTGTTCCCACTTTCCACACTGTATTCTTTGGAATGAAGTCACTGTACACAGCCCATACTTAAGGAGTGGGGAGTTATGCTCCCCTGCATAATTTGGTATTATTCTGTATGAAGAGATTTGTCTCTTCATCTCCATTTATTAATTTACCCAATTATTCATTTATCAGTACAGACTCACAGATATTTATTTTAAACTGTACTATATTATTTATTTTTGTTGTTCAAATGTTTCCAGGCTTGCCCATCAAGAGCGCTTTCAGTTTGTTCCTAATGCTTTTTTTTTAAAGCCCTTAAATGCTTTAAAAATTTTAAAGCATACCCCCCACTAATGCTTTTATTTTTTTTAAAGCCCTTCCTTACTTTCTGCCACTACAAGATGCTCCAGGCTGATACAGTATATTTTTTGCTCCAATCCTTGAAACACAGACACACAACAGAGACATATACACACATGGGGAGAATGACATGTAATGATGGAAGAAGACTGAAGTGCTGCAGCTGCAAGCCAAGGAACTCCAAGGACTGCTGGCACACCACCAGAAGCTAGGCATAGGCAAGAAAGGATTCTCCTCTACAGGTCTGGAGCAGCCCCTTAATTTTGACGTCTACTCTCCAGAAGTGTGGAAGAATAAATCTCTGTTGTTTTGAGCCAAACAGTTCATGGTACTTTGTCATGGAAGCCCTAGGAAACTAATATATTCACCTGAACTTTGCCCCTGCCCTATATGATTTTCCCCAAACAGTAAACGGCACCACATTCACCCAGTTCCTCAAGTTGCTCCCACAAACCTGGGAGGTCTTGATTCTGCTATTTCTCTCATCCCCACATCTAATTTATCAGGAACTTTTGCTGATTCTATCCCCCAAATATACCCTGAATCCATCCACTTCCATCTCCTCGGCTACCACCAAAGTCCAATGACTATTATTCCTAGCCTACACAAATTACTGCAACAGCCTCTCAATTGGCCTCCTTACTTCAATTCTTACCCTTTTCCAGTCCTTTCTCCACATAGCAGCCAGTTATCTTCTTAAAATGTAAATATGGGGCTTCCCTGGTGGCGCAGGGGTTGAGAGTCCGCCTGCCAATGCAGGGGACTTGGGTTTGTCCCCCGGTCTGGGAAGATCCCACATGCCGCGGATTGTCCGGGCCCGTGAGCCATGACCGCTGAGCCTGCGCATCCGGAGCCTGTGCTCCACAACAGGAGAGGCCACAACAGTGAGAGGCCTGCGTACCGCAAAATAAATAAATAAATAAATGAATGAATGAATAAATAAATAAATAAATAAATAAATAAGATCATGTACTTCTTTGCTTAAGAAAAAAAATTCAAACTCCCTATAGAAGTCACAAAGGCCCTATGAGGGTCTGACTTGACTCCCGCCTAACTTTTCCAACTTTATATCTGTTCACCCTCTTCCTCATCCACAAAGCTTCAGCCATGATGGTGGCTCTCAACTGCCTCATGGCTTTTACCCTTCTGTCTGGACCCCTGTCCCCAACACTCTTCATGTGGTTAGATCTTTCTCAACTCCTTCAAGTCTGATCTTAAATATTTAATACATATATATTTTTGAGATGAATATACGATGAGAAAGTTCCTTGGTAAATGCAGTTATAGAAACTGTCACTCAGGAAAGAAAAAATATTATTTCCTACCAGTATTCAAATTAAGAAAGTGTTAAATAAAATCACTAATATAATGCAGGTAATTTATTGGTGTTTATATTATATATAAGATCTCTATTAGGTCAGGAGGGAAGGATACTAATACAGAATCTAAATAAATATTGTACCCTTACAGACTTGGAAAATAGTGGGTCAACTCTTGTTTTCAGAGACAATTCCCTTATTTGGGCAGAATTAAAGATATCTGGCTCAGAAAATTTTTCCTACTGACAAGAAAAACATTCTTACCTCATTCCTCTTTAGAATTTACTCAATGCCTATAGCCTTTGCTCTAGAATAGAACAAATTAACAATGTATCAGGTATTAACACCATACAGACACAAACTCAATTTTATATTTCAATTGTCTTATTTATCTTCAAAATCCCCTCACTCATAACTTTTCATAGCTGTCTTCCCTAAAACTAAAAAACTGTATATTCTTCATATATGCCATATTAATCAGGTCTTTCCAACAGAGGGTCTGTTTTATGGGTTGTAAAATCAATCTGTGAATGAACGTTTTTAAAAAATGAACAGAAATATCAGAGCTCATCATTGTATTAAGTTTCATAAAACTTTGATTTCAGGTTGTATTTGTGTGTGTGTGAGTGCATGTGTGTAGTAAGTCACAATACATCTCTTACTGTGAATTGTAGTAAGTCACAATACATCTCTTACTGTGATTGAAGTTAAAAAAAGATTAAAAGCATTGCTATATATGTCTATCTAAGCAATAATCAGATCATGTCACTCACATGCCTAAAATTCTTCAGTACCTTCCTAATTCACTTAAAATAAAACCTAACCTTACCATGATCTATAAAGGCCCTATACAGTCTGAACTCTGCCTCTCTTTTCAGTGTTATCATATGCCACCTTCCACTTTACTCACTAATTCCCCAGTAATATCAGTCTCCTTTCAGGTCCTCACACATGACAAGCTATTTTGTCCTCAGTATCTTTGCATATGTTCTTTTCTCCTTTGTTATATTATCTGTAAAAAATACTTTAAAATACTTTAGTATACAGTGAGATGGTTTGTTTAAATCTCTTCTACTGTTTCTCAGTAAGGTTAGGGGTGACATGGAATAGTAACAGGTGAGGTGGCATGCTCCCACAAGGAATATTAGAAAGGTCTGTGTGGAGGGGTAGCTTTTGTTACTACAACATAACCTGGGGGTGAGGGTGGGGCTGTCACTGGCATTTGTGGGCAGGATTCAGGGATGCTAAATATCCTGTAATACATAAGATACCCTGCCTCATGAAAAACTGTCCTGCTCAAAATACCAAAAGAACATTCTCCTCACCACCCGTCCCCATTATGACAAATAGCATCCCTAATCTAAGGGCAGTTAGTTAATATGTGAATCACCATAATTCAGAAATATTCATTCCAAGGTATTTGAATTACATGCACACACACATAAATAATAAAAGCAAAAAATCCTACCCTCTAAATTTTAGAGTTTGGTCTACTCACATTTAATGCAATTACCAATATGGTTGGATTTACATCTGTTATTTTGCTATCTGTTTTCTGTACGTCTTACAGCTTTTTAGTTTCTCTATTCTTTGTTTACTGCCTTTTATGTTAAGACAATTTTGGGGGATACAATTTTAATTTCTCTTATTTTTAAACTATAATTTTGGATTACATTCTAGTATAATTCTCTTAATTGGTTGCTCTAGAGATTAAACTACGAATCTTAACTTATCACAATCTACTTAATGCTAATACTAATTCTGGTTAAATATAGGAACTTGGCCATAATATAGCTCCATTTTCTTCTCCTTCTTTTGTCCTAGTATTGTTATATATACAATACTTCTATCCATTATAAGCCCAACAAACAGTATTATAATTACTGCTTTATACAATCTTTTTTTAAAAAATATTTATTTATTTATTTATTTATTGGCTATATTGGGTCTTAGTTGCGGCACATGGGATCTTTCGTTGTGGCACTCAGGCTTCTCTCTAGTTGTGGCACGTGGGCTCCAGAGCTCATGGGTTCTGTAGTTGTGGCACACAGGCTCTCTAGTTGTGGCGTGAGGGCTTAGTTGCCCTGTGGCATGTGGGATCTTAGTTCTCCAGCCAGAGACTGATCCAACGTCCCCTGCATTGCAAGACAGATTCTGAACCACTGGACTACCGGGGAAGGCCCAACAATCTTATATTTTGAAAAGCTACTACTAAAATTAAAGAAAACAAATGTTTATACTATCTTTTACATTTACCCAAATAGTTACCATTTCTGGTGTTCTTATTCCTGTGTGCTTGAGTTATTGTCTGGTGTCATTTCCCTTTAGCCTGAAGTACTTCTTTTGGTATATCTTGTAATTTTCTCAGTGTTTATCTAGGAGTGTCTTAATATCACCCTCATAGTATTGCTGAATATGGAAATCTTGATTGACAATGTTGTTTTCCCCCCAGGATTCCACTGCCTTCTGGCCTCCACTGAAACAGTTATACATTTTGTTTCCTTTTACACGATGAATCATTTTTCTCTTGCTGCTTTCAAGATTTTCTCTTTGCCTTTGGTTCTCTCAGTAGTTTGATTATGACTATGATGTATCTAGGCATGGTTCTCTTTGTGCTTATCTTTTTGGGTCTTGGGTGTTTACTGACCTCCTTAGATCTGGAGATTAATGTTTTTCCATCAAATTTAGAAAGTTTTCAGCCATTATAAGTTCAAATACTTATTTTGCCTCTTTCTCTTCTCTCCTTCTGGAACTCCTTTTACACTTACAGGGGTACACATTTGATGTCTCACAAGTCTCTAAGGTTCTGTTCATTTTCCTTCAGTCTCTTGTTCTCTGTTCTACAGATTGGATACTTTCTCTTGATCTATATTTCAATCCACCAACTCCTTCTTCTGCCATCTCAAACCTTCTGTTACCCATCTACTGAATTTTAATTTCAGTATTGTACTTTTCAAATCTAGAATTTCCATTTAGTTCCTTTAGTTAGTTTCTATTTGTTTACTGATTTAATTACTTGAACATATTTATAATACCTGTTTTAAAATCTTTTAACTGCTAAATACAACATCCAGGCATACTCAGAGTTAATTTCTAATGGCTGCTTTTTCTCCTGAGTATGGCTCATAATTTCTTGTTGCAAGTTGGAAATTTTATTTCTTTTCTACATCTTCATTGGCGTATAACTGCTTTACAATGGTGTGTTTCTGCTCTTTAATAAAGTGAATCAGCTGTACATATACATATATCCCCGAATCTCCTTCCTGCGTCTCCCTCCCATCCTCCCCATCCCACCCCTCTAGGTGGTCACAAAGCACCGAGCTGATCTCCCTGTGCTATATGGCTGCTTCCCACTGTTTTACATTTGAAAGTGTATATATGTCCATGCCACTCTCTCACTTTGTCCCAGCTTACCCTTCCCCTTTCCCGAGCTCTCAAGTCCATTCTCTACGTCTACATCCTTATTCCTGTCGTGCCCATAGGCTCTTCAGAACCTTTTTTTTTTACACTCCATATATATGTGTTAGCATACACTATTCCTTTTTCTCTTTCTGACTTACTACACTATGTATGACAGACTCTAAGTCCATCCACCTCACTACAAATAATTTCATTTCTTTTTATGGCAGAGTAACATTCCATTGTATATATGTGCCACATCCTCTTTATCCATTCATCCGTTGATGGACACTTAGGTTGCTTCCATGTCCCGGCTATTGTAAACAGAGCTGCAATGAAAACTGTGGTACATGACTCTTTTTGAATTATGGTTTTCTCAGGGTATATGCCCAGTAGTGGGATTGCTGGGTCATATGGTAGTTCTATTTTTAGTTTTTTAAGGAATCTCCATACTGTTCTCCATAGTTGCTGCATCAATTTACATTCCCATCAACAGTGTAAGAGGGTTCCCTTTTCTCCACACCCTCTCCAGCATTTACTGTTTGTAGATTTTATGATGATGGCTATCCTGCCTGCTGTGAGGTGATACCTCATTTTAGTTTTGATTTGCATTTCTCTAATGATTAGTGATGCTGAACATCCTTTCATGTGTTTATTGGCAATCTGTATATCTTCTTTGGAGAAATGTCTATTTAGGTCTTTTGCCCATTTTTGGATTGGGTTGTTTTTTTGATACTGAGCTGCATGAGCTGCTTATAAATTTTGGAGATTAAACCTTTGTCAGTTGCTTCATTTGCAAATATTTTCTCCCATTCTGAGGGTTGTCTTTTCATCTTGGTTATGTTTTCCTTTGCTGTATAAAAGCTTTTAAATTTCATTAGGTCCCATTTGTTTATTTTCTTTTTATTTCCATTTCTCTAGGAGGTGGGTCAAAAAGGATCTTTGCTGTGATTTATGGCACAGAGTGTTCTGCCTATGTTTTCCTCTAAGAGTTTGATAGTGTCTGGCCTTACATTTAAGTCTTTAATCCATTTTGAGTTTATTTTTGTGTATGGTGTTAGGGAGTGTTCTAATTTCATACTTTTACATGTACCTGTCCAGTTTTCCCAGCACCACTTATTGAAGAGGCTGTCTTTTCTCCACTGTATATTCTTGCCTCCTTTATCAAAGATAAGGTGACCATATGTGCATGGGTTTATCTCTGGGCATTCTATCCTGTTCCATTGATCTATATTTGTTTCTGTGCCAGTAACATACTGTCTTGATTACTGTGGCTTTGTAGTATAGTCTGAAGTCTGGGAGCCTGATTCTCCCAGCTCTGTTTTTCTTTCTCAAGATTGCTTTGACTATTTGGCGTCTTTTGTGTTTCCATACAAATTGTGAAACTTTTTTGTTCTAGATCTATGAAAAATGCCACTGGTAGTTTGATAGGCATTGCATTGAATCTGTAGATTGTTTTGGGTAGTAGAGTCACTTTCACAATGTTGATTCTTCTAATCCAAGAACATGGTATATCTCTCCATCTGTTTGCAGCACCTTTAATTTCTTTCACCAGTGTCTTATAGTTTTCTGCATACAGGTCTTTTGTCTCCTTAGGTAAGATTATTCCTAGGTATTTTATTCTTTTTGTTGCAATGGTAAATGGGAGTATCTCCTTAATTTCTCTTTCAGATTTTTCATCATTGGTGTATAGGAATGCAAGAGATTTCTGTGCATTAATTTTGTAACCTGCTACTTTACCAAATTCATTGATTAGCTCTAATAGATTTCTGGTAGCATCTTCAGGATTCTCTACGTACAGTATCCTGTCATCTGCAAACAGTGACAGTTTTACTTCTTCTTTTCCAATTTGGATTCCTTTTATTTCTTTTTCATCTCTGATTGCTGTGGCCAGCACTTCCAAAACTATGTTGAGTAACAGTGGTGAGAGTGGACAACCTTGTCTTTTTCCAGATCTTATAGGAAATGGTTTCAGTTTTTCACCATTGAGAATGATGTTGGCTGTGGGCCTGTCATATACTGCCTTTATTATATTGAGGTAAGTTCCCTCTACGCCTATTTTCTGGAGGGTTTTTATCATAAATGGGTGTTGAATTTTGTTGAAAGCTTTTTTTGCATCTATTGAGATGATCATATGGTTTTTCTCCTTCAATTTGTTAATATGGTGTATCACATTGATTGATTTCTGTACTTTGTAGAATCCTTGCATTCCTGAGATAAACCCCACTTGATCATAGTCTATGATCCTTTTACTGCACTGTTGGATTCTGTTTGCTAGTATTTTCTCGAGGATTTTTGCATCTATGTTCATCAGTGATATTGGCCTGTACTTTTCTTTCCTTGCGACATCTTTGTCTGGTTTTGGTATCAGGGTGATGGTGGCCTCATAGAATGAGTTTGGGAGTGTTCCACCCTCTGCCATATTTTGGAAGAGTTTGAGAAGGATAGGTGTTAGCTCTTCTCTAAATGTTTGAGAGAATTCGCCTGTGAAGCCATCTGGTCCTGGGCTTTTGTTTCTTGGAAAATATTTAATCAGTCTCAATTTCAGTGCTAGTGATTGGTCTGTTCATATTTTCTATTTCTTCCTGGTTCAGTCTTGGAAGGTTGTGCTTTTCTACAAATTTGTCCATTTCTTCCCGGTTGTCCATTTTATTGGCATATAGTTGCTTGAAGTAATCTCTCATGATCCTTTGTATTTCTGCAGTGTCAGTTGTTACTTCTCCTTTTTCATTTCTAATTCTATTGATTTGAGTCTTCTCCCTTTTTTTCTTGATGTCTGGATAATGGTTTATCAATTTTGTTTACCTTCTCAAAGAACCAGCTTTTAGTTGTATTGATCTTTGCTATTGTTTCCTTCATTTCTTTTTCATTTATTTCTGATCTGATCTTTATGATTTCTTTCCTTCTGCTAACTTTGGGAGGTTTTTGTTCTTCTTTCTTCTTTCCCTAATTGCTTTAGGTGTAACGTTAGGTTGTTTGAGATGTTTCCTGTTTCCTGAGGTAGGACTGTATTGCTATAAACTTCCCTCTTAGAACTGCTTTTACTGCATCCCATAGGTTTTGGGTTGTCATGTTTTCACTGTCATTTGTTTCTAGGTATTTTTCTGATTTCTTCAGTGATCTCTTGGTTATCAAGTAGTGTATTGTTTAGTCTCCATGTGTTTGTATTTTTTACAGTTTTTTTTTGTTTCTTTGTTTTGTGGTACGCGGGCCTCTCACTGTTGTGGCCTCTCCCGTTGCGGAGCACAGGCTCTGGACGCGCAGGCTCAGCGGCCATGGCTCATGGGCCTAGCCGCTTCGCGGCATGTGGGAATCTTCCCGGACTGGGGCACGAACCCGCGTCCCCTGCATCGGCAGGCAGACTCTCAGCCACTGCGCCACCAGGGAAGCTCTACAGGTGTTTTCCTGTAATTGATATCCAGTCTCATAGTGTTGTGGTCAGAAAAGATACTTGATATGATTTCTATTTTCTTAAATTTACCAAAGCTTGATTTGTGACCCTAGATGTGATCTATCCTGCAGAATGTTCCATGAGCACTAGAGAAGAAAGTGTATTCTGTTGCTTTGGGATGGAATGTCCTGTAAGTATCAATTAAGTCCATCTTATTTAATGTATCATTTAAAGCTTGTGTTTCCTTATTTATTTTCATTTTGGATGATCTGTCCAATGGTGAAGGTGGGGTGTTAAAGTCCGCTATTGCGATTGTGTTACTGTTGATTTCCCCTTTTACGGCTGTTAGCATTTGCCTTATGTATTGAGGTGCTCCTATGTTGGGTGCATAAATATTTACAATTGTTATATCTTCTTCTTGGATTGATCCCTTGATCATTATGTAGTGTCCTTCTTTGTCTCTTCTAATAGTCTTTATTTTAAAGTGTATTTTGTCTGATATGAGAATTGCTACTCCACTCTTCTTTTGATTTCCATTTGCATGGAATATCTTTTTCTATCCACTTACAATCAGTCTATATGTGTCCCTAGGTCTGAAGTGGGTCACTTGTAGACAGCATATATACGGGTCTTGTTTTTGTATCCATTCAGCCAGTCTGTTTTTTGGTTGGAGCATTTAATCCATTTACGTTTAAGGTAATTATCAATATGTATGTTCCTATTACCATTTTCTTAATTGTTTTGGGTTTGTTACTGTAGGTCTTTTCCTTCTCTTGTGTTTCCTGCCTAGATAAGTTCCTTTAGCATTTGTTGTAAAGCTGGTTTGGTGGTGGTGAATTCTCTTAGCTTTTGTTTTTTTTTTTTTGTTTTTTTTTTTTCCTTGCGTTATGCGGGCCTCTCACTGTTGTGGCCTCTCCCATTTGCGGAGCACAGGCTCCGGACGCGCAGGCCCAGCGGCCATGGCTCACGGGCCCAGCCGCTCCGCGGCATGTGGGATCCTCCCGAAACGGGGCACGAACCCGCGTCTCCTGCATCGGCAGGCGGACCCTCAAGCACTGCGCCACCAGGGAAGCCCTTAGCTTTTGTTTTTAATTTCTCCGTTGAATCTGAATGAGATCCTTGCTGGGTCCAGTAATCTTGGTTGTAGGTTTTTCCCTTTCATCACTTTGAATATATCCTACCACTCCCTTCTGGCTTGCAGAGCTTCTGCTGAAAGATCAGCTATTAACCTTATGGGGATTCCCTTGTATGTTATTTGTCATTTTTCCTTTGCTGCTTTTAATATTTTTTCCTTGTATTTAATTTTTTACAGCTTAATTAATATGTGTCTTGGCGTGTTTCTCCTTGGATTTATCTTGTACGGGACTCTCTGCGCTTCCTGGACTTGATTACTTCCTTTCCCATATTAGGGAAGTTTTCAACTATTACCCCTTCAAATATTTTCTCTGTCCCTTTCTTTTTCTCGTCTTCTGGGACCCCTGTAATTCGCATGTTGGAGCGTTTAATGTTGTCCTAGAGGTCTCTAAGACTGTCCTCACTTCTTTTCATCTTTTTTCCTTATTCTGCTCTGTGGTAGTTATTTCCACTATTTTATCATCCAGGTCACTTATCTGTTCTTCTGCCTCAGTTATTCTGCTATTGATTCCTTCTAGAGAATTTTAAATTTCATTTATTGTGCTGTCAACGTTTGTTTGCTCTTTATTTCTTCTAGGTCCTTGTTAAACATTTCTTGTATTTTCTCCATTCTATTCCCAAGATTTTGGATCATCTTTATTATCATTACTCTGAATTCATTTTCAGGTAGACTGCCTATTTCTTGAATTCTTTTTCAGGTAGACTGCCTATTTCCTCTTCATTTGTTTGGTCTGGTGGGTTTTTACTTCACTCCTCCATCTGCTGTGTATTTCTCTTTCTTCTCAGTTTGCTTAACTTACTGGGCTTGGGGTCTCCTTCTCTCAGGCTTCAGGTTCATAGTTCCTGTTGTTTTTGGTATCTGCCCCCAGTGGGTGAGGTTGGTTCAGTGGGTTGTGTAGGCTTCCTGGTGGAGGGGACTGGTGCCTGTGTTCTGGTGGATGAGGCTGGATCTTGTCTTTCTGGTGGGCAGGACCACGTTTGGTGGTGTGTTTTGGGGTGTCTGTGAATTTATTATGATTTTAGGCAGCCTCTCTGCTAATGGGTGGCCTTGTGTTCCTGTCTTGCTAGTTGTTTGGCATAGGGTGTCCAGCACTGGAGCTTGTTGGTTGTTGAGTGGAGCTGGGTCTTAGCGCTGAGATGGAGATCTCTGGGAAGCTTTCGCCATTTGATATTACGTGGAACTGGCAGGTCTCTGGTGGGCCAATGTCCTGAACTTGGCTCTCCCACCTCAGAGGCAGAGGCGTGACACCCGGCCAGAGCACCAAGACCCTGTCAGCCACATGGCTCAGAAGAAAAAGGAGAAAAAAAGAAAGAAAGAAAGAAAAAATAATAAAATAAAATAATTAAAATAAAAAATTTAAAAAATTATTAAAAATATAAGAAAAAACTGCAAAGTAATAATAAAAAAGAAAGAAAGAAGAGAGCAACCGAACCAAAAAACAAATCCACCAATGATAACAAGTGCTAAAACCTATACAAAGAAGAAAAAAAAAAAAAAAAAGGACAGACAGAACCCTAGGACCAATGGTAAAAGCAAAGCTATACAGACAAAATCACCCAAGGAAGCACAGACATACACACTCACAAAAAGAGAAAAAGGCAGAAAGGAAGAGAGCAACCAAATCAATAAACAAACCTACCAATAATAATAAACTCTAAATGCTAAACTGAAATAAACATAAAACCAGAAACAAATGAGATGCAGAAAGCAAACCCCAAGTCTACAGTTGCCCCCAAAGTCCACCACCTCAATTTTGGGATGATTTGTTGTCTATTCAGGTGTTCCACAGATGCAGGGTACATCAAATTGATTGTGGGGATTTAATCCGCTGCTCCTGAGGCTGCTGGGAGATTTCCCTTTCTCTTCTTTGTTCGCACAGCTCCTGAGGTTCAGCTTTGGATTTGGCCCCGCCTGTGTGTAGGTCGCCTGAGGGCGTCTGTTCTTTGCTCAGACAGGATGGGGCTAAAGGAGCAGCTGATTGGGGTTCACTCAGGCCGGGATGGAGGAGGGAGGGGTATGGAATGCGGGGCGAGCCTGCAGGCAGAAGAAGTCGGCGTGATGTTGCAACAGCCTGAGGCACGCCATATCTTCTCCCATGCAAGGTGTCCCTGGATCATGGGACCCTGGCAGTGGCAGGCTGCACAGGCTCCCACGAGGGAGGTGTGGATGGTGACCTGTGCTTGCACACAGGCTTCTTGGTGGTTGCAGCAGCAGCCTTAGCATTTCATGCCCGTCTCTGGTGTCTGTGCTTGATAGCCACCGCTCGCACCTGTGTCTGGAGCTCGTTTAGACAGTGCTCTGAATCCCCTCTCCTTCCACACCCCAAAACAATGGTCTCTTGCCTCTTAGGCAATTCCAGACTTTTTCCCGGTCTCCCTCCCAGCTAGCTGTGGCGCACTAGCCCCCTTCAGGCTGTGTTCACGCAGCCAACCCCAGTCCTCTCCCTGGGATCTGACCTCCTAAGCCGGAGCCTAAGCTCCCAGCCCACACCCGCCCCGGCGGGTGAGCCGACAAGCCTCTCAGGCTGGTGAGTGCTGGTCGGCACCGATCCTCTGTGCGGGAACCTCTCCTCTTTGCCCTCCACACACCTGTTGCTGTGCTCTCCTCTGTGGCTCTGAAGCTTCTTCCCCCCTCCGCCACCCACAGTCTTCCCCCGCAAAGGGCCTTCCTAGTGTGTGGAAACCTTTCCTCCTTCACAGCTCCTTCCTAGAGGTGCAGGTCCTGTCCCTATTCTTTTGTCTGTTTTTTCTTTTTTCTTTTGCCCTACCCAGGTACATGAGGAGTTTCTTGCCTTTTGGGAAGTCTGAGGTCTTCTGCCAGCATTCAGTAGGTGTTCAGTAGGGGTTATTCCACATGTAGATGTATTTCTGATGTATCTGTGGGGAGGAAGGTGATCTCCACGTCTTATTCCTCCGCCATCTTGAAGCTCTCGAAAACTGGAAATTTTAAATAATATACTATAGCAACTCCAAATTCCTGTTTTTTCCCAAAAGGTTGTTGTGGTTACCTGGACTTAATCTGTAGAAACTGTCTTCCCCATGATGTGCAGCTGTTACTGCTCAGTTTGTTTGCTTTTCATTCTTGTATTATTTTTCTTTTTTAGCCTGCTTCCCAGGAATCACCCCATTGACTGCATAGCTTAGTGATCAGCCAATGATTGAACAGAGATTGTGCTCAAACATATCAAGCCCATTAGGTTTCCACCTTCTTCTGATGTTTCTGTGATAGGTTGAGGGGTGTGCATCCAGAGTTTCTGCTGGGCTCTTTCAATTCTCTCCTCTGCTTTCTTTCAGCCTTCCAGAGACTGGGGGGGAAACTTATCTAGCCCTTTTATGGCTTTCTCATTTCCAGTGTCTCCCCATCAGACTTCTGGCTGGTCTTCCATTCACCCTAATTGGGACTGCAACTTCAGGCTAGCACAGTTTCAGATTTTCACTTCCTATCAAATTTGCTACTTTTACCGATAATGTTGCCAGGGTTTTCATCTTCAGCTCAAAATCATATCTGCCCCCTCTAGCAATAAAGCTTCTGGTTTTCAAGGCCAATTCCATCTTGCTAAAACTACCATGCTGACAAAGCTGGTAAAGGAATGGGAACAGCCCCAGAAAAGGTCACAGGCTCCCACTGTTTTTTTCCTGAAATTACAGCAGCTTTTCATGAATACATATTTCTCAATTTTTTGCCTTTCCCAGAGCACTGAAATAGTTGTTTTTGAAAATTTTGTCAAGTTTACAATTGCTTTTGGGGAGAATATTTGCTGACCTCTTCACTCTCCCATACCCAGAAGTCCCCTGCACCTTAAAGTTTAGAGCTGTACTGTCTAATACAGTAGCCACTAGCCACTTGTGACTACTAAGCACATGAAACGTGGCTAGTCCAAATTGAGAGATATTCTAAGTATAAAATATACTGCAGGACTTCCCTGGTGGCGCAGTGGTTTAGAGTCTGCCTGCCGATGCAAGGGATGCGGGTTCGTGCCCCGGTCCGGGAAGATCCCACATGCCGCAGAGTGACTAGGCCCGTGAGCCATGGCCGCTGAGCCTGCACGTCCGGAGCCTGTGCTCCGCAACGGGAGAGGCCACAACAGTGAGAGGCCC